>NC_091200.1:5778365-5893365 GCF_040958095.1 Procambarus clarkii | reverse complement strand
AGAGGAGTTAGTGACCCCTCATAATGCCTTACATACAGTTGTGATGTCGAGTGTCCAAGCTATATCACTTATCACAGGACCTATACAAGTTACAAGAGATGCACAAATCGAACCTGCCAGATTAGGCAACATCACACTATGGTCTTATAATCTGGTACCAAACTCCAGTCAGGCTATGATTTTTTTTTTTAAAGATTGTTTATCAGATAATGTCTTCTCTGATGTTTGTATTACTCATTCCTAGCTAGGTTGAGTATCACACTGGTCTTTACTGTAAACACTGCTAACTATGCTATATAATGCTTTGGTGTTCACACAACTTGCAACTTCATTAAAAAATGCTTATTCACATCTGTATCAAACACCATTAGCTATATCTGTATTCATGTTCACATAACATTTTATATTCATCTTGCAAAAGTCAATTATGTTTTTTTGTATTTGACACCTCTAATCATATCTTATAATTCTATAAGTTTACATTAATTCATTTTAAATGAGATGAATGTAAAACTACACCTTTATGCAATCAGACGGTAATAAAATGGCTGACTGTTTCAGCCTATTTATTTTCTTCACTTGACTGAGAATGTATTGTATTGTATTTTACAAATAATGTCAGTGCTTTGTTTTGAAATCTCCATAGTATTATTGTAATATTTTTTCTACTTTAAACTAAATCACTTCTTACACCCTACGTCTTCTCATGCTTGCTAACGTCCCATTGAGTATTGCCAGCAGTGTCTCATGACTCAATGATTTGATTTACACGACACTAGCTACAGAATACTTTGATTACGGGAGATTTACCGAAGGAGTAGAAGTGTCTCTTGGCACTAGGGTGGTATGTACATAATACTGGCGGTGAGTGGGGGACTAGAACGAGACTCTGTATGGGACTCTTAGAGCTCATATTAATTCCGTCTATCCCACGCTTGGCCAGCCCACCTATGCACTTCAAGTGAATGCAAAGCTATGGTGAGGCTATGACTCAAATTCTCAGCACTGTATACAGGGAAACTTGAGTACTGTACTTAAAAGGGGGGCTGGGGAATTGCAGGGAAGGAGGGGGGGCAGGCACCTCACAGGTACACCTTCTTGACAGAGCGGGTGGTTGAGTATCCATCAACCAGCCTGTGGTCATAGTCTCGTGGCCGATGATCACGGCCCCTTGTTCCGTACTTCTCTGATGAGCGCAGAGTTCCATGGGTAGAGTACGACTCTGGTGTGTAATGCAATGGAATATCATGGGGTCCTGCCGACACTCCAGTGGTAGGAAGCCCTAGAGATGGTCCCATGGGGGCTCCTACAGTCCCCATATTTCCTCCAGGAGTGTTGGATCCAGGTGTTTTTAAAGTAGCCTTCGGAGACATGTTCAACACAAGATTTACAGGTTTATTGAGAGCCTGGGGAACCAAAACAGGTTCTGCATATGTTACCTCTTCTTGAAGTTCACCTGTCAGCCGGCTGTGAGAAAATAAAATATTTTCAAGAAATTTTAATGAAAATGTTATGTTAACAGCATATCCATATATGAAATAGATACTAAATGAAAAGCAACTATGGTGAAAAATAACACAAACTATCTAATCATTCAACTGACAGCAGGTTAGCACAGGGTAAATATTTCTTCCTAGCAGTACATACTGGAAACATGCATGGTCCAAGAATTTAAATATTTTGAATTGGAAAATTTAATACGGTAATGGAAATACTTGCTATATCATATATGGTAATGTTTTGAGGCAATGTATCCTGTAATTGTATATACACTGTATCTCATCACCAGGATATATACAGGGTGAGCCAAAAATTCCCCGATCAAGTAGGCCACAAACAATAAAGTTGCGTCATTTATAACATATCGTACAAATACTGAAAATGGCTCGTGTGATTTCCGCTGTATATAGTGACCTTACACACACACACACACACACACACACACACACACACACACACACACACACACACACACACACACACACACACACACACACACACACACACCCCTAGGTGTGGTGAAAAGGTGACAAAAAAAGGTGACACCCCTAGGGTCAACACTTGCAGCAGAGGAGCTCCAGCATATTTCAACAATCCTAAGTATTGTAGTACAGGTTGATGGTAGTGAGTGGTGTCCCACAGAACATAAAGGTATAGTGCTCTTGAAAAATAGGTGAGATAACAGGAAAGTGCTAAGGGAAGTGAAGAATCGGATGAGAAAAAGTTGCCCTAGTGTTTACAGTGCAGAGAAGAACATTCAAGATGGCCACTGGCAAGGGGAAAAACAAAACAGAGCTTGATTTTGAGGGATTCAATGAAGAAAGCATTGATATTAGTAGTCTACATAACAAGTTGGTAAATTTAGATACTATAGTGAACTCTCATGTAGAAATAATTAGTAAATTGAAAGAAAGTAATGACCATTTGAATAGCAAAGTTTTATGTCTTGAGGGTTTAGTGAAAGACTTGCGCAAGGATAAGAATCAATTGGAAACAAATTGCAAAGCCATGGAAGAAGAAAATAAACTCTTAAAAATAGCTTTGGAAGAAGTTAAAGTAAATTTAAACATAAATGACTACAATAGGTTAGGCAAGGAAATTCAACAGGAGAAACAGCTTTTGTCAGCACAGATGGAGGAAGTTACACAGGGAATAGAACAGTGCAAGAAAGATATGCAACTCACTTATGCACAAGTGGCCAAGGAGAAGGAAAAAATAGAAGAAGCAGTAAAGGAAGTCAAACACTGCAGCAACCAAGATAAAACAAACATTAGGCTAGAAGTGAGGAAAGAATTGGCATCTAACCCGAAGTTGGTGCAAAACACAGTTGATCGGAGTAAGTCCCTGATCATTTTTGGCTGCAAAGAAAAGGCGATAACATCTAGGTCAGAAAGAGCTGTAGAAGAAGCTAAAGTAGTAGATAAAATTGTTGGCCTCGTGGAAGGTCTTACAAACAGAGAGAATGTGTGCGACTACAGGAGAATAGGCAGGTACGTAAAAGGGAAAGATCGACCTTTGAGGATCACCCTAAACGGTGCCAAACAGATGGAAGAAGTACTAAGGAATGCTAGAAAATTGCAAAGGGATGAGGATGGGAAAGGGTGGTCGTTAAGACGAGATCTTTCAAAAGAAGATAGAGAGAAGCTGAAACTGAACCTCGCCGAGGCAAAACATTTAAATGAGAGCAGGAATGAAGAAGAAATAAATTCTTTTTTCTACAAAGTGATAGGGGTAGGCAAACCAGTAAAGTGGTACATAAAGGCAAACCAACAAAATCAATAGAGAGAGGGGGAGTGAAGAATAAGGAGAGGGGGAACAAGTTCCTGAAGATTGCATACACCAACATAGATGGAGTGAGATCGAAGATACTGGAGTTAAGTGATGTAATACAGCTGCAGACACCAGACATTGTTGCACTCACGGAGACAAAACTTGAAGATGTAATTTTAAATGAGGTCATATTCCCAAGGGGCTACTCAATTTGGAGACGGGACAGAAAAATTAGGAAAGGCGGTGGCGTTGCTGTGCTGGTAAAAGAACACCTAAAGGTGAAGGAAATAATGACTGCCAATCCACAAGAAGTTGACATAATAGCACTAGAGATCTGCTATGAGGATGATAAACTAATGATGATAAATGCATATAGTCCACCGCCAAGCAGCACATGGTCAAAGGAGGAGCTAGATAGTAAACGTGAAGGTCTTATAACAATAATGAGAGAGATTATAGCGAGAGCGGATAACGATAGATCACGACTGTTGATAGTCGGTGACTTCAACTTGAAATCCATAGACTGGGAAGCATATGAAGCTAAAACAGAAGATTTTTGGACCTGTAAATTTGTAGACCTCATCCTGGAAACATTCTTGTATCAACATGTTAAACAAGCTACGAGGATGAGGGAAGGGGACGTTCCCTCCATGCTAGATTTGATATTTACCAGGAAGGAGGAAGAGATATTTGACATTCAGTACCTTCCTCCCTTGGGTAAAAGTGACCATGTCTTTTTGGGAATAAAGTATGCAATGCGTTATAAGCTGGAAGAAAATAAGGAGGTTGAAGCAGTTGAAAAACCAGACTTCAGGAGAGGACATTATGGTGACCTTAGAAATTTTTTTAGTGAGTATAATTGGACAGACTTGATGCTAGGCAAGGAAGTGAATGAGATGTATGGCAAGTTTTGTGAAATATATGATAAAGGCACAAAAAAATTTATACCAAAACAGAGATGCAGGACCAGAAAACAGGATTGGTTCGACAGAAATTGTGAGAGGGCAAGAGACCAAAAGACACAAAAATGGAATCAGTATAGGAAGAGGCCAAACCCCCAAACATACCAGCGATACAAAGATGCGAGAAACAATTATACAGCAGTAAGGAGAGAGGCAGAAAGAAATTTTGAAAAAGGGATAGCAGATAAATGTAAAACAGAACCGGGCCTATTCTACAAATTCATAAACAACAAATTGCAGGTAAAGGATAATATCCAGAGGTTGGAAATGGGAAACAGATTCACGGAAAATGAAAAGGAAATGTGTGAAACATTAAATGAAAAGTTCCAAAGTGTGTTTGTACAAAATGAAATCTTCAGAGAACCAGACACAATAAGAATTCCAGAGAACAACATAGAGCGGATAGAGGTGTCTAGAGATGAAGTGGAAAATATGCTAAAGGAGCTCGGGAGGAACAAAGCAGCTGGCCCAGATGGCGTTTCACCATGGGTTCTGAGAGAATGTGCATCTGAGCTCAGCATTCCACTTCACCTGATCTTTCAGGCATCCCTGTGTACAGGAATCGTAGCAGACGTGTGGAAACAGGCTAACATAGTTCCAATCTACAAAAGTGGCAGCAGGGAAGACCCCCTCAATTATAGACCTGTATCATTGACAAGTGTAATAGTGAAAGTATTGGAAAAGCTAATCAAAACTAAATGGGTAGAACACCTGGAGAGAAATGATATAATATCAGACAGACAGTATGGTTTTCGATCAGGAAGATCCTGTGTATCGAATTTACTCAGTTTCTATGATCGGGCCACAGAGATATTACAGGAAAGAGATGGCTGGGTTGACTGCATCTATCTGGACCTAAAAAAGGCTTTCGACAGAGTTCCACATAAGAGGTTGTTCTGGAAACTGGAAAATATTGGAGGGGTGACAGGTAAGCTTCTATCATGGATGAAAAATTTTCTGACTGATAGAAAAATGAGGGCAGTAATCAGAGGCAATGTATCAGAATGGAGAAATGTCACAAGTGGAGTACCACAGGGTTCAGTTCTTGCACCAGTGATGTTTATTGTGTACATAAATGATCTACCAGTTGGTATACAGAATTATATGAACATGTTTGCTGATGATGCTAAGATAATAGGAAGGATAAGAAATTTAGATGATTGTCATGCCCTTCAAGAAGACCTGGACAAAATAAGTATATGGAGCACCACTTGGCAAATGGAATTTAATGTTAATAAATGTCATGTTATGGAATGTGGAATAGGAGAACATAGACCCCACACAACCTATATATTATGTGAGAAATCTTTAAAGAATTCTGATAAAGAAAGAGATCTAGGAGTGGTTCTAGATAGAAAACTATCACCTGAGGACCACATTAAGAATATTGTGCAAGGAGCCTATGCAATGCTTTCTAACTTCAGAATTGCATTTAAATACATGGATGGCGATATACTAAAGAAGTTGTTCATGACTTTTGTTAGCTAGATATGCTAGACTGCATATTCTAGCCAAAGCTAGAATATGCAGCTGTTGTGTGGTGCCCATATCTTAAGAAGCACATCAACAAACTGGAAAAGGTGCAAAGACATGCTACTAAGTGGCTCCCAGAACTGAAGGGCAAGAGCTACGAGGAGAGGTTAGAAGCATTAAATATGCCAAAACTAGAAGACAGAAGAAAAAGAGGTGATATGATCACTACGTACAAAATAGTAACAGGAATTGATAAAATCGACAGGGAAGACTTCCTGAGACCTGGAACTTCAAGAACAAGAGGCCATAGATTTAAACTAGCTAAACACAGATGCCGAAGAAATATAAGAAAATTCACCTTCGCAAATAGAGTGGTAGACGGTTGGAACAAGTTAAGTGAGAAGGTGGTGGAGGCCAAGACCGTCAGTAGTTTCAAAGCGTTATATGACAAAGAGTGCTGGGAAGACGGGACACCACGAGCGTAGCTCTCATCCTGTAACTACACTTAGGTAATTACACTTAGGTAATTACACAATTTTCCCAAATTAGTGTCATTCCATTGGTTCATTGAATGCAAGCAAGTTCATGAAAGAACAAGTATTGATGTACATCACATCAGATACAGACAAGTGGAAACTTAATACCCAAAAGCCACAGACATTAGAAAGAATTTTTTCAGTGTCATAGTAGTTAACAAATGGAATGCATTTGGCAGTTATGTGGTGGAGGCTGACTCTATACACAGTTTCAAAGTAGATATGATAGAACCCAATAGGCTCAAGTTCATCCGAGTCAAATACACCAGTTGATTGACAATTGAAAGCCAGGACCAGAGCCAAAGCTCAATTTCCCCCCCCCTCCCTCTCCCGCAAGCACAAGAACAAGTAAAACAAAAATTTTCAGTCGAGGCCCAAATGTTTCACAGTGCAGACCTACAGCACAGTACATTGAGTATGCAGAGGTAGTGCAATGAAAGTTTGTAGGAAAGCTTCCCAACACTAGAATGTTATTTCTTAACACAGTACAGTAGTTAAAGTATGGATGCTGCAAGATTCTAAAGTCTAATACAGAAGAAATTACAGTAATTCCTCAATTTTTCCAAGCGATGAATTCATGGACACTTGTTGCAGAGCAAATCCAACTAATTTTATGTTAATTTATGCTAATAGTATGCTCAGAGTATGCTAATATTACCATATCTAACACCTTTAATCTTTCCTCATAGTTCTTGTGTTTTAGGTTAGAGTTGAATATAGTTATTATGTGAATTTGTGTTACCCTTATACAGTATGCAAAAATTGAGGCCTCACTGTACTAGATTAGTACTGTACTTTAAAAAATGAAGCTAAAAAACAAATTTTAATGTACTATATTAGGCCTCGGATATTAAGTATTAGGCCTAGGAAGGTTAGGGTTAGGTTAGTTTAGTTTGTCTTTGCAAAAACAAGTAAAAAATAGTTTTCCAGTTTGTCCAACTCAATAGTGCCAATTTCTACTTTCTAATTTTGTTGTACGTCAGTATATATACTATAGTCCTCATCATTACTATGAGTACTACCAAAACAGGAGGATGAGATATCTATTTACAACCAGATCCCCCACGTATAGTAGTAGTAGGCATCCATCAGTCTCAGGAGACTCTGGAGTTGTGCTCTGGTTGTCGGTCTGGAGTGGCCTCTCCAGAGCGCACAGCCAGGGGTAGGTTGATGCGGAGGAGAAGCTGTTACCCAAGCAGCAGGTCCCCCCCTCTCCACAGCGCCGAAAGTCTCCAATGGAAAGAAACGCCAATACGATAGGTTCCAGCGCCGTCACAGGAACTGTGAGCTCCAGAGTTGACCTCGAAGTTGGTGAAAGAAGGCACAGGGACTCCAAACCCGGAGACTGCTGTGGCGGGGCCAGAGAAGAACCGCCCCAGCAAGGGCAAGAACTACCCCAGCCTCCTGAAGCAGAGCTTGGGCCACACAAGCCCCAGGAGGTGGACATCCCAGTCCCGTACCTACAGGTTTCAGACAGAGATCGTCACAGCCCCCTTTCATCCGAGGCTGGCCAAGACCAAGCAGAAGGAAGGGTGATAATTATTAAATATAACAATTATTATTATAATAATATAATTAATTAATAATTATCACTGAAATGACCTCAAAGTTGGTGAAAGAAGGCACAGGGACTCCAAACCCAGAGACTGCCGTGGTCAGGGCCTTAGAAGAACCACCCCAGCAAAGGCAAGAATGACCCCAGTCTTCTGAAGCAGAGCTTGGGCCACATGAGCCCCAGGAGGTGAACGTTCCAGTCCCGCACCTACGGGTTCCAGACAGAGATCGTCACAGCCCCCTTTCACCCAAGGCTGGCTTCCTTCAAGACCAAGCAGAAGGGTGATAATTATTAAATACTGTACAACAATTATTATTATAATAATAATTATCACTCTTCCTTCTGCTTGGTCTTGAAGGAAGTCAGCCTTGGATGAAAAGGGGCTGTGACGATCTCTGTCTGGAACCCGTAGGTGCGGGACTGGAACGTTCACCTCCTGGGCTTTACTGTTGCATTTCCTATCTACAGTATCTCTTCCCTGATGAGAAGGTGCTGTATGTTTAAAGTGATGTAAGCAAGTTCTTTCAACAAATGAACCAGGTGTTTGGGATGAGATCTATGGCTTCCTCTTTTTTACTGTACAGATGCTTAGTATTGTCAGTTTGAGGAGTCTCTAGATGCTTGAGGGAGAAGTGCTCATGGTTGTTCCTTTTTACTTGATGCAAAAAGTTGTTGTTGTCCCTGCTGCTCCCACAGTTGATTGGGTGGGCCTTGCCTAGTACTGGGAGTTTGAAGCAAGGCACAGCCCTTTCTTTTAAGGCCCACAGGCAGGTTGGTGAGTAAAGGCCTTGTAGAAAGGCCTACAAGGCCTTTCAGCAGGCTTGAGCCATTAACTATTGGGTCTCAAGTGTTGTTTTGGGGTCTAGCATGGACTTGGTCTAATATCTCACCTTGGTCCGATTCTCCTCGGCTGTGGGTATCCATCTTCGAATCAATACCCATGATGACCAAACTACACATGAAGAAACAACAATATTTAAGTTCATCCTGGACAATTATTACTATTATTATTATTATTATTATTATTATTATTATTATAATAAAGTTGTGTGATGTGCACATTTTGAACTCTCATTCAGGTTCAACCTAGCACCCAGGACATCTCCAATAAAAGTACTTACAGTACTTGTACAATAATTGTACTTACAGTACAATTAATTATTGTGCTCTATGACCACCGTCTGCTGGGGCTCAATTTTCTTGGCCCACCTCAATGACTGACTTATTTTGGTTCCCAGTCTGTATCTTTGAATGCTAGTCCAAATTTCTACATTATCAGTCTTAAGCAAGTTTGACTGTCTGATGAATGAGTTTAAGTCCCAGCTCCAGCCTTTGCAGTGTTTCATATGACTGAAGTTTGCTTGGAACAATAAGGCAGTCTTTATTTTTTTCTAGAGACATGAACCTAGCATGCATCTCATGTACCGTGATCCAAGTTGGTTTCTTGGATCATGCATAGGAATTTCGAGAGCCTTCTGGATGGTTTAATCTTTTCTGCATAGTATATTCCCTGGGCAACATATAGATGAAGTCATCGCCAATTAAAGTATCATGTAGTCCTCTCTTGCCTTTGAGGAGTCTCCTATTGTGATTTCCTTCAGCATTTTGTATTAATTTCCTAGAACTCCAACTCCCTCTCTAAAGCTGACAGCTGGGTGGACAGCGCTTCGGATTCGTAGTCCTGAGGTTCCGGGTTCGATCCCCGATGGAGGCAGAGACAAATGGGCAAAATGTTTCTTTCACCCTGATGCCCCTGTTACCTAGCGGTAAAATAGGTACCTGGGAGTTAGACAGCTGCTGCGGGCTGCTTCCCAGAGGGTGTGTAACAAAAAGAAGCCTGGTCGAGGACCGGGCTGCAGGGACGCTAAGCCCCGAAATCATCTGAAGATAACCTGAAGATAACCTGAAGCTGTTTACTAATGCTTCCAGCAAGAGTTTGATAACATAACTCACAATAACCAACTTTACTTCAGTCTTGTGTAATTTGAGGTCTCTTTCTGAACTACTATATATCCAATATTTCCACAACACGTATACACATTTGTAGTCATGAACAAAACAACCTTTCCCATTCTTATGTTAGCCACAAGAGGAAGCCACAAGGCAGCATTCTAGGACCTATTTCTTATAAACAACAATGAAATGCCAAATGGTTTTAACCTTAAACTTATACTTTTTGCTGATGGCACTATCTTTATTTTTCCTAGCCCCAACCCACACACTCAAAATAATATAGCAACAAGTATCCAAAACAGTTGCTTAATTTAAAAAATAGGATACCATGTGTCTCACTCTGTTCTTCTCACACTATATTACTTACTTATCCATCCCTATCTGACTAATGGTATCTGGGGCTCAATCATTGCAAACTACCTCAAGCATAAAAAAAATTTGCTAATATAACAGTTAAAAATTCTGTCTTCAAGCAATATACAGCCCCTCTCTTCAAATTCTGAAATATGTTAAACATACATTCACTCCATACAAAGCTGTATTCTTCAATATTAAACCTGATTTAATACTTTTCCTATATGGATGTGATGCAACCTATGAACATCACACCGGAAATAAATATCTATTCCCAAAGTCTGGTAAAGTCTTTGCAAATACAACTTGCAAATAAAGGTATGCGATATATGGAGCTTCTTTTCTAATGAAGCAAAAAAATTGCCTAACCAATACTTAATTCAAAAGCAAAGCAAAGAAGCACCTAATTTCCTCACCATAGTACCCAACCTTGCTACTAAATCACCTAATAATTTACTATCACGAAATAAAACTCCATACAAAATTCTCATTATCATCATTTTACCCTATTACTCATGTTACATTCAACAATTAGGTTATTTCAAATTACTCCATTTTCTCATTGCATACCTCAGTCACTAGTTCTATTTCTTTAAGACCAACTGTTCACCTTGAAAATTAAAATTCACTGCTAATATTAGTGGCTTAGTGAGAATATAATAATTATTCATCAAAATCTGTACCAACACAATTCATTGGCCTTCTTGTATATACAGTACAGTATATATGAATAAGAGTAAAGTGCAATAGCACATTAATCAATGAAATAACCCTCTATTTAGGAAATTCATGAAATGTAAACTATACATTTCATGTATTTTTTTTTAAAGTGGGTTATTATTTCATACACGAATAAATAAATAAATAAAAATAGCATCAACTTGCTTGCATTGTATAATTTAAAGCAAAAACAAAAGTTGGATTTTGGTAGACTAAAGGTGCAAAAGAAAAAAGTTATCAAAAAAAGTTAAGCAACAAAATATTACAATAACTGGTAGTTGTTAAAAGCAATCAGAAGTTGTAGGTATAGATTATTAAGTCAATGTTTCCAAAGCCCCTTAAGAAAGAAAACTTTAAATAACTCAACTGATGACTGGGGAAGGGAGGGAGGGAGGGAACAACCTATTACATTTGATATGAAAATATAATAGATTTAAAATATGTTACTGAAATGAAGACAAGAATATATCTTATTCTCATGCCAATTACTCCTGATTTTATATGTAGGAAAAAAAAAACCAGCGTTGCGTGTAATGAAACGTCATTTTCTGGGCGAGACCTGGAAGCTTCCCAGAGCTTACTACGCTGATATGCTAATGTCAGACTTTGGCATCAGTCATGTGTATAGAGTTCTGTGGGCCTACCGGGGACCACAAGCCAGAACCTGGCCCCCCTCAGAGAGGCATGGGGAACAATGGCCTTTAGAAACCCCCTGTATGGTTGGAAGCATTCTATGTTTGCCATCGACTGGATCAGGCACCCAGAAAGATAGGCATCCCAAAACAAACCCCTATTCTGGTGAAAATTTTGCTACCAAAAGCCGAACAAGTGGATAGAACTCCCCTAAAAGAAACGAGCAAATGAACATGACGTCACACGTCGCCGTGCCACTGTCTGCGCAGCTCCTCCCTCCCCGGGAGGGGGGAAGGAGGTGCCCCAGACCCCCGTGCTGGCTATCCACCCTTCAGTTTTGAAGCTGGGTGTCAAAACATGCGAAAAAAATGCCGACAGGTAGAGAGGGATGCCGGGGAGCCTCCGGGTCTCACCCAGAAAATGGCGTTTCATTACATTTACCGCTGGTTTTCTGGGGGGAGCCCCTTCGGCTCCCCGGAGCTAACTACTCACAGAGGAAAAAGTATAAGGACTTACCCAGAAGGCAGTTGCTGCTCACTCCTCAACTCAAAGTCGAGACAACTGACTGCAACCACTGACCCAACATGACACAGACCCGACTAGGCCCAGGAATGTTCAAGCGTTATCGAGCAGCCAGGTGATCTCGATTGTCGAATTTTGATTTTGGCGGTCGAACCCTGTTCGATTGCCAAAATCCCCAAGCCCAATTGTCAGCCCAGGAAATACCTATACTGCCAAACACGGCAGCAAGAGCACCGAACTTGCGGACGTCATGAGCCCGGGAATAGACTGCAGGCTGGCTAGCCTTAATCCTTTGGATGACCTGGGAGACCCGCACCCGCGAACAGGGAAGAAGGGAAACCGGATGAACCCAAAGCGCGTCCCTGGACACAGAAGCCATGGTGTGCAAATAACAGCGAAGGGCCACAACCGGACACAAAACATGATGCACCCTCAGCCTGACCAACCAAGCATCAACAACCCAAGGACCCCTCCGGAAAGCAGCAGTCTCTTTCTTTGCCAGAAAAGAAAGAGACGGCTGTAGACGAACAAACAGATCGCCACGACCGAAGAAGCAGAAACCCTTGCACCGGAGGAGAGCATGAAGCCACCGACCTGACCTCCAGAGGCCAATGCCAACAGAAAAAGAGCCTCGAGAAGCAATCCTGAACCAAAGGGGCCACAACAAACCGTGAAGAAAGAAAGAAAAAGAGAGCACCCTGTCCAATGACCAGGACAGCTCAGGCGGCTCATGAGCAGGCAGGAGGTGAAACAACGCATGAGACAGCTTGCAAAACGGCGCAGACATAACGTCAATACCAAAAGCAAGCTGAAGCGGCTCTGCCAGCGCCGCACGATACGAGGCGACAGTGTTAAGCATAAGATGACGGTCCTGGAACAACCAAGAGAGAAAGGACAACACAACCCTAACAGTGAAACAAAACGACAAAGACGGAAAAAAGAAACTGAAGGACCGCCAGGAGTCTTCATACTGCCGCCTAGAAGAAGCCTGCAGGTGGGACACTAACAAGGAAGCCACCTGATCACCATAGAGATGATGATAATCCAGAGTCAAAAATACCTTACGCGAAGACTCGAGAAGATCGAACCAGCCACATGACACACCGGTCCGATCTGCTGAAACAAGCGGAGCCGCAGAAAAACCTCCGGATTCAGGCACTGAACACCCAGTGCCTGAAACCACGGCTGGGCCGGTCACCACGGGGCCAAGAGGACTACTCTCCCCTGGTAAGTCTCCAAGCGAATCAGGACCTGGAGCAACAGCTGAACCGGGAAAAGAGGTACAGGAACCCCCATCTCGACCAGTCCTTCCAAAAGGCATCGACCCTGACAACCTCACAGTCGGGGAATGGTGCCACATATACGGGAAGGCGCCTTGACCACGCCGATGTGAAGAGGTCCACCTCGGGGCGCCCGAATGTCCAGCAAAGAACTCGGCAGATGAGTCACCCGAAACGACCAGCATCAAAGAACCAAGGACTGCATCGACCCCCCCCCCCCCCCCGGTTCAGGTAATGAACCACTAGGAGCAGTCCGAATGGAGCCGGATCGTTGATCCGAGGGCAAACCGAACCCTCCGCAGCACAAACCACACCGCCGCGAACTCCTGCACCGTGCTGTGGGCCCGACGGAAGGACAGACCCCACTGTCCCTGGCTAGCCTGGTGAGCACTGGTCACAAAGCCCCAGCCGAGAGACAACGCGTCCATGAACACATCGAGCGAGGGTTCGGGCAGGTGCAAAGGCACCGAACCCTGAAAAATCCAAAGAGGAAGCTGGCAACGCAGCAGTCGACGCAAGACCCCCGGGTCCGAACCCAGCGATTGCGAGAGAGGCGGAAGGGAAATCCTCGAAGGAACCAGAACAGCCAACGAAGCCAAACCCAACCCAGCGGGTAGACCATCATGGCGAAGTTCAGGCTCCTGCACAGACCCTCGTGCAACCACCAGGTGACCAGGGAGCCCCCTAGAAACAGGCTCACATGGGACAGCAGTCGAAGGAGAGGTCCTAACCTGGAAGGGAACCAAATGGGACTTCCTCCAATTCACCAAGAACCCGAACCCAGTGAGCTGGGAAAGAACCAAATCCCTGGTTAGCCGACAAGAGGACCGGCTGGGAACCCAAACCAGCCAGTCGTTGAGGTAGGCCAACACCCGAACGCCTAAGAGATGCAGACTGGCCACAACGACCCGGGTAAGGTGCGTGAACACGCGAGGTGCCAGGTTCAACCCAAATGGGAGACAATGAAAGCGGTAACCCTGATACCCCTACAACAAAACCAAGCAAAGGCCCTGAACTCCGGGTGAATTGGAACGTGCCAATAAGCATCCCGAAGGGGGTCCAGGGACATCATCCAAGAGCCCGGCGCCAACAGGAGCCAAACCTGGGACAGCGTAGTCATCCAAAAGGAGGGGGCAATGAACCCAGGAGTTCAGATGCGACATGAATGAACAGCAGAATGAACCTCAGGTCAGCACAGTCCCGTTTCATTACTGGGAACAGACGGGAAACTCATCTGAGGGGACATCGTAGTTTCAACCACGCCCAAGCACACCCACTCCAACATGACCTGACAGAGCGCAGGGAAAGAGGCCTGCCCCGCCAGCCCCGAACCTCCCGAAGCAGGAGAGGCCACCCAACGCCACCGCAGGCCAAAAGAAACGACTCGAAAAGCCCACAAATCATGGGACCTGGCATGAGCGAACGGTGCCAGCCTCCCCCCCATCACCCTGTCAATGGGGCAAACCGCAAAAGGGCCGGCACCCCTTACGAAACCTAGAACCTCGTACAGAGTGAATACTGCGCCGACCAGTCGAAGGTGGGACCAAAGGCGGGGCCGGACCTAAACTTGGCACCAGTGGCCTACGACGACGAGCGGAACCCCGAGCCCTGGCACTACCCCCCAGGAAGGCCCCCCCCTGGGAACCCCAGAGAACCAATAAGTCAGACATAGGACGACAAGTAGCCGAAGCTGCCTGTATATACTGCGCCACAGCCAAATCCTCAAATAGCAGAGGACAAAAAGGCGAAGACATCCTAAGAGCCAGGGCCCAGGCAGATTCCAGAGAGGAGGCAAGCACCGCCTGCCTACACGCGAGCCGGGAAGCATAAAACAGGGAAACCGCCTCCTGCAAGATCGGCGCAAAAAGCTTCAACAAGGCAGCCGACGAGCGAGCCACCAAGTCCAAGCACCGGACATGGAGCTGCAGAACGCCAATGTCCTCGGAAAGGGCCGGGACAAACAAACACTCATTGAGGTGCTCAATATCGCCCCTCCCCCCCCCCCCCCCCAGGAAAACCTGAACAACTGTTGAAGCCTCGTACCACTCAAACAAGTGGGTACGACAGAAGGAATGCCAAGCCTTCAAAGCAAATACAGGACAGTCCGCCAGCAAGGACGATTCCAGAACCTCGTAACTGACCCAGAAAGGGAACGACGACCCAAACCTGAATGAAGAAGGATCCATAAGCGAGGCATAATCCGGGTTGCGCAGGAGGTAAGCCGCAAGGCCCACCCGCACTGCAGATGGTAGGATGCGGTAAGCCGAAAACCTCCGGAAGGAGTAACCGACGCACCTGGGGGGACACGGAACTGAACCCGGGGAGGGGCAGACACCAAATCCAACTCGTACGTAGAAGGGGGATAAGAGAACCCCACTCCTTGTAACAGTAAGCCCCACTCAGAGGGCAGAAAAACTGAGGCGGGGTCCAGCAGGGCCTAAGGCCCCTAAGTCAGGCCTTCCCCAGCCCCAAGATCCTCCTCCACAGGACCCGGAACCGAGTCATCCCCCAACGCACCGGCCTCAAAAGAAAAAGCTGGTGCAGCCTCATAAGCCAGACGGAAGGGAGCCCACTGGTTATACTCGGAGGCTGCGGCAGGGGGATCGGACTCGAATGCCTCTGTCACCACACTGGAAGGGGCATCCCCCGAAACTGCCCGAGTCTCAAGACCATCTAAACCCTGCCTCGATTCCGAAACCCTCAGACGCCTTGGGGCTGGAAGCAGAGGGGGGGGGGGGGGGGGGGGCCAGGACACACCACAGGTGGGGAAGGAGGAGGAGGGTGCGGACTGAACCAAGGTCGAAGCGACCCCCACCCCCATGTCCGGGTCACTATAAACAAAACGGGGCAGCCTCAGGGCATCTGGGTGAGCAGCCAACCGAGCGCGTTGCAACAACCTAAAGCGTACATGCAATGCCTGTGCCACCTGTACCCATAAAAGACCATCAGTAGACTGGGTAAACTGAGTCATAAGCAAGCAAGAGAACTCACAGGACTCCGGGTTGAAAGTGTCACCAACCCAACAGGCAGCGTGACAAAGGCAAAATCAGTGAGAGTCACCTTGAGACAAGGGGACAGAGCAACCCTCAAACTCGCACGAAGGAGTGGGAACTCAGGGGGTCACATTCATCGGACCCACATGCCCCCGAAGGGTTTCCCAGGGTCCTGAGACGGTACTCACGCTCAGGAAATCCCAGGCAGGGTACTGCTAACCGGCGCCCAAAACTACCAATCAACTGTCTAAAGCTGAACCCCAGGGATGTGTACACTCATGGGGACCTAGCAGGGGGCACTACCAGAAGAACCATATCAGGTCATACACCAAGGGGCAAGCAAGGCAGACCCCCCTACAAGGCAAAAACAAAAAAACAAAAAAACCTCGCAAGAAGATAACGTACCCCAAGGAACAGAGCCGGCCTCTTTGAATGGTGAAAACAAGCTGCACAGCACCTTGCGCCCCGTACCAGTGCAAACTCCCTCTTACCCTAAGGTAAACAAGGGAGACAAAGCACCCAAGCATCCAAAGGGCAGCCAAAAAGCCAAGCAGTTAAACAGCCAAATAGAGGCAGGACCCAAGGAACTTGTGGAAGGTAACTCCAAGCCTCAAGGGCAGTACTTACAGGGCACCTAGATACAATAACCCTAAGCGCATGCAGCCCGAGTAATGTGGAATAACTCCTGGCTCTTGCACCCCTGGAACACAGCCACCACACCCGAAGCACAGTGCTGAAAAACCACTGGAGCCAGAGCACACGACCTCTGCCTCTAGCATCAGCCTTAGAACTGAAGGGTGGATAGCCGGCGCGGGGGTCTGGGGCTCCCCCTTGCCCCTCCCGGGAAGGTGGGAGCTGCGCAGACAGCGGCGCAGCGACGTGTGACGTCATACTCATTTTCGTTTCTTTTAGGGGCGTTCTATCCACTTGTTTGCCTGTTGCTAGCAAAATTTTAACCAGAATAGGGGTTTGTTTTGGGACGCTTACCAAAAAAGTGCCCGACCCGGTCAATGGCAGACATAGAATGCTTCCAACCACACGGGGGCTTCTATAGGCCATTGCTTCCCTTGCCTCTCTGAGGGGGCCAGGTTCTGGCTTGTGGTCTCCGGTAGGCCCACAGAACTCCATACACATGACTGATGCCAAAGTCTGACATTAGTATATCAGCCTAGTAAGCTCCGGGGAGCCAAAGAGGCTCCCCCCCCAGAAAGCCACAATATTCCACTCATTAAACCTTCGAACTTGCTTCCTTTCAATTTGTTATGGTAATGACTAGCCCAAGAAAAAGGTAAATCTACATATTCTTGCCAGAAATACACCTTAAAACTTTGGCAATTAAAGTCAGTTACATCTCACTTTCTGGGGGGAGCCCCGTCGGCTCCCCGGAGCTATCCCAGGCTGATATGCTAATGTCAGACTTTGGCATCAGTCATGTGTATGGAGTTCTTAGGCCTACCGGGGACCACGGCCAGAACCGGGCCCCCTCAGAGAGGCAAGGGGAGCAATGGCCTATAGAAGCCCCCGTGTAGTTGGAAGCATTCTATGTCTGCCATCGACCGGAACAGGCACCCAGAAAGGTAAGCGCCCCAAAACAAACCCCTATTCTGGTTAAAATTGCTACCTAATACCGAACTAGTGGATAGAACTCCCCAACCGAAAACAAGCAAATTAGTGTGACGTCACACACTGCCGCGCCGCTGTCTGCGCAGCTCCCCCCTCCCCGGGAGGGGGAAGGGGGAGCCCCAGACCCCCCGCGCCGGCTACCCACACCTTAGTTCTTGAGGCTGATGCTATTGGCGGTGGTCGTGTGCTCTGGCTCCGGTGTCGCTACTGCAC
The DNA here is from genome assembly GCF_040958095.1 of Procambarus clarkii. NCBI lineage: Eukaryota > Metazoa > Arthropoda > Malacostraca > Decapoda > Cambaridae > Procambarus > Procambarus clarkii. The sequence goes on along the minus strand of NC_091200.1, from coordinate 5,875,278 downwards.
TGTGCTTTGAGTGTGGTGTTAGTTTTGTGGGTGCGAGAGCCAGGAGTTATCTTCAGTACTCGGGCTGCATGCGCCTAGGGCTGCCTTCCCTAGGTGCCCTGTAAGTACTGCCCTTGGGGCTTGGGGCCACCTTCCACAGGCTCCTCGGGGTCTGCCTCTGCTGGTCCGTTTTACCTTTCGGTTTTTCGGCCGCCTGTTGGGCTCTTGGGTGTTCTGTTCTCCCTTGTTACCGGCAGGTAAGAGGCAGTTTGCACTGGTAGGGGCGCAGGGTGCTGCTCAGCTTGTAATTCCCGACATCGCGGCCGGCTCTGTTCCTTGGGGTTCGCTGTCCTCTTGCGGGGTTTTGTTTTTCTTTTTGTTTTTTGCCTGGTGGGGGGTTCTGTCATTTTATTCAGTTTGTTTTTGCCCTTCCACTGTTCTCCTCGGTGGCGCCCCCTGCTAGGTCCCCGTGAGTGTACACGTCCCTGGGGTTCAGCTTTAGAAGTTTGCTTGGTAGTTTTGGGCGCCGGTTTGCAGCACCCTGCCTGGGACTACCTGAGCGCGAGTCCTCTTAAAGTAAACGCTCAGGACCCTGGGAATCCCCTAGGGGGCGCGTGGGTCCGATGGATGTGACCCCGGAGTCCCCACTCGCTGTGTGCGAGTTTGAGGGTTGCTCGGTCCCCTTGTCTCAGGGTGACCCTCATTGTTTTTGCCTCTGCCACGCTGCCTGTTGGGTCGGTGATACTTTCGACCCTGAGTCCTGTGAGTGTTGCTGCTTGCTTGTGACTCAATTTACCCAATCCTCTGATGATTCTATTCGGGTACAGGCGGCACGTGCGTTGCAGTCTAGGTTTCGTCTGTTGCAACGCGCTCGGTTGGTTGCTTCCCCGGATGCCCCGGGGCTGCCCCGCTTTGCTTTTCGAGACCCGGACTTGGGGGTGGGGGTCGCTTCGATCCTGGTTCAGTCCGCACCTCCTCGTCCTTCCCCTTCTGTTCGTTCTGGTCCCCCGCCCCTGCTTCCGGCCCCGAAGCGTCTGAGGGTTTCGGGGTCGGAGCAGGGGTTACTTGATCTCGAGACTCGGGCAGCTTCGGGGGTTGCCCCTTCCGGGGGGGCGGCAGAGGCATTCGAGTCTTGTCTCCCGGCCGAAGCTTCAGGGTCTGACCAGTGGGCCCCCCTTCCTCCAGCTTTTCCGGCTGCTCCGTCCTTGTCTTGTGGGGTCGGGGCTTGGGGAGAGGACTCGGCCTCGGGTCCTGTGGTGACGGACCTCGAGGCTGGGGAGGGGCTGACTTGGGGGCCTTGGGCCCCGCTGGACCCCGCCTGGGTTTTTCTTCCCACTGAGCGGGGCTTATTGTTACAAGGAGTGGGGTTTTCTTTCCCCCCCTCTGCGTACGAGTTGGATTTGGTGTCGGCCCCTCCCCGGGTACGGTTCCGTGTTCCCCCGGGTACGTCGGTTCCGTCCTTCAGGAGGTTTTCGGCTTATCGCATCCAACCTGGTGTGGTGCGCGCGGCCTTTGCAGCTTACCTCCTGCGTGACCCGGATTATGCCTCGGAAATGGATCCGTCCACGTTCAGGTTTGGGACTTCGTTCCCTTTCTGGCTCCGTTACGAGGTTCCGGAGTCATCCTGGCTAGCAGACTGCCCCTTGTTTGGTCTGGATTCCTGGCATTCCTTCTGTCGTTCCCGCACGCTGGAGTGGCGGGAAGCTTCCACGGTGCTTCAGGTTTTCCTGGGGGGTGAACTTGAGTACCTAAATGAGTGCTTGTTTGCCCCTGCCCTTCCCCGCGATGTGGGCGTTATTCAGCTCCATGTGCAGGTTCCCTCCCTTTCGGCGGCGCTCGTGGCGGAGGACTTGCGCGCTCGGGGCCTTTTGTGTTCGGCCTTGCGGTTCTTTTCCCTCCTGGAGCTGTCTTCGGATTGGCTCGTGGAGGATGTGGGGACGCTTGGGTCCGTCCCGGGGTCCGGCACCTTGTCCTCGGCTGCGCGTTCGTCGGCTGCCTTGTTGAAGCTGTTCACGCCGATTTTGCGGGATGCGGTTTCCCTGTTCTATGCTTCCCGTCTCGCGTGTCGGCAGGCGGTGCTGGGTTCCTCCGTGGAATCTGCTTGGGCTCTGGCTCTTAGGCGTTCTTCACCTTTTTGTCCTCTCCTGTTTGGGGAGTCGGCCGTGGCGCAGTTTATTCAGGCTGCGTCGGCGGCTTGTCGTCCGATGTCGGACTTGTTGGTTTTCCGGGGGTCCCGGGGTGGGTCTTCCCGGAAAGGTCGTGCCAGGGCTCGGGGTTCCTCTCGTCGTGGTAGGCCTCTGGTGTCAGGTTTGGGGTTGGCTCCTCCTGCGGACCCTCCCTCGTCTGGTCGGCGCGGTGTTCGCGCTGTGCGGGGTTCTGGGTCTCGTAAGGGTCGCCGGCCCTTTCGCGGTTTGCCCCTTTGACGGGGCGATGGGGGGGCGGCTTGCGCTGTTCGCCCGCGCCTGGTCCCACGATTCGTGGGCCTTTCGGGTCGTGTCTCGCGGCCTGCGGTGGCGTTGGGTGGCCCCTCCCCCCTTTGGGGGGTCGGGGCTGGCGGGGCAGGCTTCTTCCCCTGCGCTCTGTCGAGTCGTCTTGGAGTGGGTACGCTTGGGCGTCGTCGAAACGACGTCGTCCCTCAGATGGGTTTCCCGTCTGTTTCCGGTTCCGAAACGGGACTGCGCGGACCTGCGGTTCATTCTGGACTTGTCCCGTCTGAACCCCTGGGTTCATTGCCCCTCCTTTCGGATGACTACGCTGTCTCAGGTTCGGCTCCTCTTGGAGCCGGGTGCTTGGATGGTGTCCCTGGACCTCCGGGACGCTTATTGGCATGTCCCGATTCATCCGCGGTTCAGGGACTGGCTCGGTTTTGTAGTGGGGCGTCTGAGTTACCGCTTTCGTTGTCTCCCGTTCGGGTTGAACCTGGCACCTCGCGTGTTCACACGCCTTACACGGGTTGTGGTGGCTCGTTTGCGTCTCCTAGGTGTTCGGGTGTTGGCCTACCTCGACGACTGGCTGGTTTGGGCTCCCAGCCAGTCAGCTTGCTTGCTAGCCAGGGATTTGGTTCTTTCCCAGCTCGCCGGGTTCGGGTTCTTGGTGAACTGGAGGAAGTCCCATCTGGTTCCCTCTCAGGTTCGGACTTGGCTGGGTCTCGTGTGGGACTCTCGGACCGCCTCCTTGTCTCTCCCTCCGGAGTCTCTCCTGCGGCTGCGGTCCCGCCTTCGTCTGTTTCTGGAGGGCCCTCGGGTCACCCGGCGGTTGCTCGAGGGGCTGTGCGGGAGCCTGAACTTCGCGATGGTGGTCTACCCGCCGGGTCGGGTTTGGCTTCGACGGCTGTTCTGGTTCCTTCGGGGTTCCCCCTTCCGCCTCTCTCGCGATCGCAGAGTTCGACCCCCGGGGGACTTGCGTCGGTTGCTGCGTCACCGGCTTCCTCTTCGGGTTTTTCGGGGTTCAGTGCCTTGGCGCCTACCCGAGCCCTCGCTCGATGTGTACACGGATGCGTCGTCTCTCGGCTGGGGTTTTGTGACCAGTGCTCACCAGGCCGGCCAGGGGCGTTGGGATCCGTCCTTCCGTCGAGCTCACAGTACGGTGCGGGAGTTCGCGGCAGTGTGGTTTGCTCTGGGGAGGATTCGGGTGGCCCGCGGATCGACGATTCGGCTCCATTCGGACTGCTCTCCGGTGGTTCATTGCCTGAACCGCGGGGGTTCGATGCGGTCCTTGTCTCTTTGGGGTTGGTCGCTTCGGGTGACTCGTCTGCTGAGTTCTCGGGGTTTGGCTCTCCTGGCGGTTCACGTACGGGGCGTGTCCAACGTCTTGGCCGACGCCCTGTCTCGCTTCGTTCCCCTCTCCACGGAGTGGACGGTCGACGACGAGTCCTTCCGTTGGCTTTGCCAGACGTTCGGGCGCCCCGAGGTGGACCTCTTCGCGTCGGCGTGGTCGCGGCGTCTTCCCGTTTATGCGGCGCCCTTCCCCGATTGCGAGGCCGTCGGGGTCGATGCCTTTCGGCTCGACTGGTCGAGGTGGGGGTTCCTGTACCTCTTTCCCCCAGTTCGGCTGTTGCTCCAGGTCCTGACTCGCTTAGAGACTTACCAGGGGAGGGTTGTCCTTCTGGCCCCTTGGTGGCCGGCCCAGCCTTGGTTTCAGGCGCTGGTTGCTCGGTGTCCGAACCCGAGGGTTTTCCCGCGGCTCCGCCTCTTTCAGCAGATCGGGCCGGTACGTCACGTAGCTGGTTCGATCTTCTCCTCGAGTCTTCGCGTATGGTTTTTTTGACTCGAGTCTATCATCATCTCTATGGTGATCAGGTGGCCTCCTTGTTGGTGTCCCACCTGAGGGCTTCTTCTCGGCGGCAGTATGAGGTTTCCTGGCGGTCCTTCCGTTTCTTTTTGCGTCTTCGTCGTGTTAGTTCCTTGTCTGTTCGGGTGGTCTTGTCCTTCCTCTCGTGGTTGTTTCAGGACCGTCATCTTATGCCTAACACTGTCGCTTCGTATCGTGCGGCGCTGGCGGAGCCGCTTCAGCTTGCTTTCGGTATCGATGTTACGTCTGCGCCGTTTCGCAAGCTGTCTCGTGCATTGTTTCACCTCCGGCCTGCTCATGCGTCGCCTGAGCCGTCCTGGTTGATGCTTGGTTGGTCAGGCCGGGGGTGCATCATGTTTTGTGTCCAGTTGCGGCGCTTCGCCGTTATTTGCGCGCCACAGCTTCTGTGTCCGGGGACGCGCTGTGGGTTGATCCGGTTTCCCTTCTTCCCTGTTCGCGGGTTCGGGTCTCTCAGGTCGTCCGCAGGGTTATTAGGTCTAGCCAGCCTGCGGTCTATCCCCGTGCCCATGACGTTCGTAAGTTCGCGGCTCTTGCTGCCGTCTTTGGGAATATGTCTTGGTCTGATATTCGGGCGCGGGGATTTTGGCGGTCGAACAGGGTCCTGGCTGCTCGTTACCTTGTGAATGTCCCTGGCCCTCGTCGGGCCTGTGTTGCTTTGGGTCGGCGGTTGCAGCCAGTTGTCTCGGCTTCGAGTTGAGGGGTGAGCGACGACCGCCTCCCGGGTAAGTCCCTCTTTTTCTGTCTGTGGGTAGTTAGCTCCGGGGAGCCGACGGGGCTCCCCCCAGAAAACCAGCGTTGAATGTAATGAAACGCCATTTTCTGGGTGAGTCCCGGAGGCTCCCCGGCATCTCTCCCTCCCTCCGGTCGGCGGTTTTTCGCGTTTTTGACATCCAGCCTCAAGAACTGAGGTGTGGGTAGCCGGCGCGGGGGGTCTGGGGCTCCCCCTTCCCCCTCCCGGGGAGGGGGGAGCTGCGCAGACAGCGGCGCGGCAGTGTGTGACGTCACACTAATTTGCTTGTTTTCGGTTGGGGAGTTCTATCCACTAGTTCGGTATTAGGTAGCAATTTTAACCAGAATAGGGGTTTGTTTTGGGGCGCTTACCTTTCTGGGTGCCTGTTCCGGTCGATGGCAGACATAGAATGCTTCCAACTACACGGGGGCTTCTATAGGCCATTGCTCCCCTTGCCTCTCTGAGGGGGCCCGGTTCTGGCCGTGGTCCCCGGTAGGCCTAAGAACTCCATACACATGACTGATGCCAAAGTCTGACATTAGCATATCAGCCTGGGATAGCTCCGGGGAGCCTCCGGGACTCACCCAGAAAATGGCGTTTCATTACATTCAACGCTGGTTTTTTATCAGTAAACTAAAAATTAAAGCTGTAAATTAAATCAATACAAATTTTAATTATTATTCATAAGATGTAAACTCTTAAATGCAGTAAATAATATTCCTTTTAAATTAATTTATTATTACTGTAATGCTATATGAAAGGTGTGACACAGAACAGAGATTTTGTAAATTGTAAATTATAAGATAGTATAAAGAAGATATACATAACACAGCTTTACATGATTTCCACTTGTTGAAATGACCAGCAGTTTGAATAATATTGAATTATTAAATACCAACAGGCATACATATATACTTTAGAACAGTTAATGATTAAGTGCCATTTATTGTAAATCTCCTAACACATGATGTGCTTGTGATAAGATGGTAAATCACGCACTCGCAAGGTGCTGCTTTTTCAGTCTCACTGATCAGAGGGCACAGCTTTGTTGTCACAATGCAAAGCCCTAGTTATGCTTCTGTCAGTCCTAGTGCCACTTCCCTTAGAGATGCCTGCTGATAGGCAGAAATTTAATTCTTCAGTATCTCACCTCTACTGTGAAGGTGCACACAGAATATTGCCCTTGCTCATGCCAACGTGGCTCAGAAACAAATTCTTGAGGTTCAAATAAATTTGAGCATGTGAAATGAAAAGGCAGTGAAGTTTCTAGCCTCGGTGGCAATGTAAGAGTGTCTTAGTGATTTTTGAAGCAGTAGTACCTCTAGATCTTGTTGGGAGGTGGATGGAAGTGAGGAGCCGCTTCAGGATGAGAGGCAGTCGAGTACGGGTACTGAGAGGAGCAAGTGCCGAGTAGTGCCATGGCGCCAAACTCTCCAGCCTGACCATGACCGCTTTCCGTTTACAAGTGAAAGTGGAGTCAATTTATGTTACTGGCCACAATTACATTTGGGGAATTCTCTCCACTCTTCAAGATACTGACAGTGAAATACAGAAATATGGAGAAAACAAGTGGAAACCATAAGGGCTTGTGGAAAGATAAATCCAAGAGTCACTATATGCAACTGCATTTGTATCACTAATATTAGCTCTCAAGCACATCTTCAAAGTATTTTTCAAAAACTGTTTTTACAATAGAGATCTAGAATTTGAATACAGTACTTAACATAAAAAAGATAAAATGGAAAGAAATAAAATGTGCAAAAATAAGTTGGGTAATAACCAAAAAATTAACACCAAGATAAAGAAAAATGTTTATTGCAATTAGAAGTAAAAGCAAATGTACTATAATCAAAGCACTTTTTGTAAACATCTTGGCATATATGCTTTCAAGTTTGTTTTTAATGTGGGAAATAATAGTTGAAGAAAAAACAGCATTAAATGTAATGAGATGCCTCTTTCTGGTAGAACCCCAGAGGCTCCCCGAAGCTAGCTTGGAGAGATAGCTTCCCACTACTGTGTCATATCAGCCGTAGAAGTTCTGATTGAGGTTTACTGGGACCAGAACCAGAAGAGGCACCCCCCCCCCCCCCTCAATGCAGAGAGCTGAGTATTGATATGATTACTTACACTGAGAAAGCATCCAGAAAGGAAGTGAAGCAATATTGCATGGTTCACAAAACTAAGCATCGAAGCAGCCAAGAGACTACGCAAATGTAAACTTATCCAAATATCACTTGTAAACTCTTATACAAATGGTTCACTGAAAGCTTAGTGTTCAAAGCTACCAACAGGTTGCATCCTGGAACTCCCACTTCCGGCCAACAACAGGTTAGTTTGGACGACCAGGAAAAAGATGTTTCATTACATTCAATGCTGATTTTCTGGAGGAGCTCTGTGGTGGCTCTCTGAAGCTATCTAACAACAGAAAAGATGGAAAAACCTAAAATTAATCAGGGAGGAGCAAAATAGCAACTACCTGAGTTGCCAGGAACCAGAGACCTCTCAAATCCCAAAGCCTGAAAATCCAACCTGTCCTCTTACAAAGAATGTCACATTTCGATCATATGCCTTGCATAAGGCCAAAAATTGTCGTACTTGAAAATGGGAGTGGCTCGCAAAAGTGATGTACTGTCCCATTTTCTGTTTTGAGTCCTCTGATAGGTTAGGAGAGGACATTTTAATTTGACCAATTTCTTGACGTTGGGAAACCTTAGGAGGACAGGCTGGAAAATCAGCCCTAGGACATGTAGGTGAAAACAATGGCCATTGTTTTCACACCCCTTTTCGTGAACACCTCTCCCTCAAGCATCCAGAGACTCCTCGAACTGACAATACCCAGCTCCTGTACATTAAAAAGAGTGGGAGCCATGGAGTTCAGCCAGATCACCTGGTTCAGTTGTTGAAAGGACTTCCTCGCATCACTTTGAACATACAGCACCTTCTCATCAGGAATGAGATACTGTAGATAGGAAATGCAACAGTTAAAGTATTCAGGTTGAATCCTGGAACTAGTTCTCTTGCTGGAGAGACAGTCAGCAAAAAAGACTGGGTCACAGGGCTGGTTTAGTCACAACACAAAAGACGTGTCATATATGAAAAACATTCCAAATATACATACTACCTTAGCAGTTGCACAGCATAATCTCACAGCACAGTAAAACTTGGATTTTCAAAGATAAAAAAATACACTTAATTGAATTGTGACATGAACATTGAACATTGTGACACCATGGGTAGACCACACACAGGCTGGCCAGCTTTAATGACATTGAGGACAGCCTAGAAAAAAACATGCCTTGGAACAGGGAACCAAGGCTCAACAAATAGGGCATCCACCAAAGCAGTGTGGGTGGCATACATATAGCGATGGACTGATGCCACAGGATGCAACCTGGAAGCCAACCGACCTATTCCTCATCAGAAAAGATGGAGAAAGCTGCAAACTACTAAGAAACTGCTCACCAGTGCTGAAGGAACAGAACCCATGTCTCCAAAGGATAGCGTGAAACTACTCAACCCTACAACTGTAGGCAAAAGCCAACAAAACCAACACCTTAATAAAGAATAAAGATAATCTAAATTGAATGGGCCACCATGATCCAAGGGGATGTGAAAGGATGAAACAACTTACAAAATGGCACCGAGGCAGTAACAATATCAAATACCAACAAGAGCAGCTCTACCAAAGTTGAGTAACAAGAGGCAACAGTAAGAAGGCAATCAATAAACAACCAGGAAAAAAATCTGGAACAGAAACAGAAGAAGGATGATGATCACAAAGGGGCAAAAGGAGTGCCAAGAAACTTCATACTGTCACCATAACAAAAGATCTAGGTGCAACACCAACAATACAGCCACCTGTGCCTCTATAGAAATGGTGGTAAACATTCAATTATAACTCCAGATTCATAGATCAGTGAATGTCAAGCTAGCAAGGCAAGTAACCAGGCTAACCTTCTGAAAGAGATGGACACCTGGCCGGAAAGGCTAGAAACCACAGAGCCAGAAGGATCACCTTGCCTAAGTATTTCTCTAACCTGGACAACACCCTGAGCAACAAATGAACAGGACCCTCGACCAGTCCAGTTGAAAGGCATCCACCACGAGTCTTACAATCGAGGAATGGAGCCAGGCAGGAGGGAAGCTGCCTGTTCCACACCGATGCAGAGAGATCCACCTCTGGGTGACTAAACATCTTGCAAAGCCAATGGAAGGATGCACTGTCAATGGTCCACTCCATGGAAATTGGACAGAAGGCTTTGTGTACTAAGGGGCTTGAGCCAAGATCCAGCAAACCGTTTGGATCTGCACGAATCATTTGTGGAGTCTGCTGGCTGTTTCATGAACCATGCATTTGTCTGCATTACTGTACTTCACGTACCTTGTGGATGCCTTCTCAGTGTGCATGATCATCATAATCACCAAGCTCTCTTGCCTCTATCAGAGGGCCAGGTTTCTGACCCTGTTCCCCCTGAAGGTCAACAGGATTCCTATGAACGATATGATTCAGTAGTGGGAAGCTATCTCAGTGAGCTAGCTTCTGGAAGCCACTAAGGGGCTCTTCCAGAAATACTGTATAGCTAAAGCTAATTGAAACTTTTCGAGAGGCAAACCAGCCACACGAGTGTTATCCTGAATGTGAAAAATGTGTTTAAAGTCATTCTCAAAATAGATCATTTTTTAAAATACAATTGTTAATGACTGGAATTTAATATCTATCATGATGTAAGAATATATATGATAATTCTATAATTTTGGTCAATGCAATTAAACTATTGTCATTATCTGTCTGAAACATCATGAAGCGAAAATAAAATTAAAATATCACCCCAAAAAGAACTACAAAAATTGTATTAAAATGTAATATGAAAATTTTTATCACTTCTCATATTAACATATTTCATTCATCTAAATACATCACCTGTAGACTGTTTTACAATTGGTAAAGCATAAACAAGAAAAAAAATACATACCTATTGGCATTTTGTCTCTGATCAAAATACTCATAATCTGTATCAGCATACAACTGGTTGTCTTCATCTTTGTTGCACTTTTTTCCACAAAAGAATCCAGTAATGAAGCCCAGGATGAGTGCACCTATGGTTGCAGATGCTACAGCTATGGCCAAAGTTTCAGCTGTAAAATGTAATGGGACACTTTGGCTGCTTGGTACTTTATGATCTGTGGAAGATGTTTAAATTAGATATTAGCAATCATTTTGATTTTATACAATCAAGAATGATTTGTGCATAGGCCATATATACGATAATTTATGCACAGGTTTAATAGACATTCAGCAAATTTTTTGTTTATACAGGAAACAAAATATAAAATTAATGGTTTGAGTGAAGCTGAGAAGTTTTTTCTGAGTTAGCCAATCTGTCACTTCCTTAGGCAAATGTCCTGCTCTTCCCTTGATATAGCCAAATTACAACATAGTCAACGTGATTCACATTTCTAGTTCAACAGGGATCTTTTCAAGCCACCTACCATGTCATGAAAAGAGGGAACTATAGAGAATTCTCAGTCTACCCTAGAAAGACCATCAGAAGGATCACTGAACTTCACACTTTTCTCTCCTTGATGCATCCAATTTGTGTGACAGTTTTTCCCTCCTAATGACTGCACAAGTGGTGTTGCTAGGTAATACATCATAGTATCATGTCAGTGTTAACAGTTAACCCTCATATTAAATCATCATCATTTGGTGATCCAGGCCACAGTGATTACCTGTTCCAGTCATAACCCCTGCACCCGAATATGGTCCCCAAGACCAAGGACAGCCAAAAGAGTGGCATATTGGTAAACATCATGGGTGCAAGGGTAGACCGCAAGCTGGCTAGCCATAATGACACTGCAGACAACCCGAGAAACATGAGCCCTAGAACAGGGAACCAGGGAAATCAGATCAACCTAGAGCCCATCCACCAACACAGAAACGGTGGCTCGCAGGTAGCAGTGTAAAGCAGCTACCGGACACGGAACGTGAAGCACCACCGGTCTATCCAACCAAGCATCCATCACAAACGAACCCCTTCGGAAGGCCACCGTCTCATCCTTTGCTGTATAAGGAGGAGATGGCTGCAAATGAACAAAATGAACAGAAGAGGCTACCACAAACTTAGGAGAAGAAAGAAAAGAAGAAACCCAGTCCAAGAAGGCTCAGACTAATGACCTTGGTTCAATGACCAAGAACAGGCCAGAGGTGAAAAATTCATGAAAAAGCTTGCAAAACGAAGCAGAAGTGACATCCACCCCGAATGCAAGCTGCAATGTTTCCACCAATGTTGCACAAAAAGCGACAGTATTTGGCAAGAGATGCCGACCCAGAAAAAGCCACGAGAGAAAGGAAAAAAACAACCTGGACCAACACTGACAAAATCTGACGAAGAAAAAGAAAATGTCAGATAGACCACCAAGAAATCTCATACTTTCATTGAAATGAAGACCACAGGTGGGACACCATCAGAGAGGCCACCTGATCCTCATACAAATGGTGATACACAATCATCAGAAATACCAGACACGTAATGTGAAGCAGGAAGGCGAACCAGCGAGGTACCTCATTGGCGTGACTTACTATGTGGCCCGACTTGCCACTTCTGCCTAGATGTGGCTCTCTTCATGTTGGCGTGGTCTTGGCAACTCCCATTGTAAGTGGTGCTGTTTCCTGATAGAGGGACCCTCGCCGTGGATGCTTTTTGGCAGGACTGGTTGAGGTGGAGGTTCCTGTACCTCTTTTCCCCAGTCCAGCTGTTGCTCTAGGTTCTAGCTCAGCTGGATTCCTATCAATCGGGGGAGAGTTTTCCTTGCCCCATGGTGGCCAGCCTATCCTAGGTTTCAGGCACTGCTTGCTCGGTGTCAAAACCCGTGCATTTTTTTGTGGTATCTGCCTTTTTCAGTAAGTCGGGCCGGTGAGGTACCTCGCTGGCAAAGAGGACCACCTTTGGGCTCCTGTACATACGGCAAACCCAAAGGAAGGAAGTGGCATGTACTGTTTACTCCATGGAAAGAGGAACGAAGCATTACAGGCCATCAGTCAAGACGTTGGATACTCTCTGAGTATGAGCAGCAAGGAGAGCTAAACCCCAAGAACTCGGAAAAAGAGCTACCCAAAGCGACCAGCTCCAAATAGCCACGGTCTGAATGACCCCTCCTCCGGTTGAGAAAATGAGCCACAGGGATTCAGTGCCATCCTCCTCCAGCCACACCTCTGCAAACTCCACCATCGTGCTATCAGCCCGACGCATGGACAACTGGTAATGCCCCAAGTCGGACCGGGGAGTACCCATCACCAAGCCCCAACCAACCGACGAGGCGTCCATGAATACATCAAGTGAGAAGAAGGCACCATTGCACTGATCCCCGAAAAGGAAGCCAGGGACACAGCAACCGGCCCAGGGACATGAATCTAGTGATCACAAAAGTGACGAAAGAGGCTGCTCCAAAGGTACCAGAAACAGCCTCCGTAGCCAAACCCTGCCCAGAGGATAAACCAGAAGAGCAAAGCTTAAGCAACCACTGAGGGATCCGGGTGAACGAAGTGTTGTTCATTTGTTTTTCTTTATGGGGTAGTTCTTTTGTTCTTATGTATGTATGTATGTCCCATTTTTAGCCAGACTGTGGTCTGTTTTGTTTTGCATACCTTTCTGGGTGCCTTTCCTGGTCGATGTCAAGTATGACATGTAAAGTGTTCATAGGCTATTGCTACCTGTGCCTCTCTGAGGGGGCCAGGCTCTGGCTCGTGGACTCCGGTAGGCATAAGAACTGACTGACACCCCCAACATAACACTATATCAGTTCAGATTGCATCAGGGAGCCGACAGGGATCCCCACTAAAAAACCTGAGTTCTTAAGAGAAATGTGGTGATGGCTGAGGAGGCAAGTGGCTGGCAAGTTGTTGGCCTTGATCATGCAAGCTAGTGCAATGTACATACAGTACATCTTTTTTGTGAAGAGTGCAGATATGGAAAAATCACTCCTTCACATACACACACACATGATTAAAATGAATGCTACACTACCTTCCCTCACTAACAGCCCAATCCCTGACACTTCCCTGGACTTGCGAATCATTTGATCCAACTTGAATATTCTTAGAACAGGTGACCAAGTTCCTGATAGCTTCATTTTCCTCAGTCACGGCTCTTCATGGCATGGTTGTCTCTTCATGTACAGAAGCTGTTGACATCTCTACTTGGACCCTTAGGAAGATACTGGGTTGACCTAGCCCATATATATGATTACTCATGATTTGGTCATTAACCACTGGACTGCGCCAGCCGACAATTGTGGCGGAAAAAGCGTAGGCTGAGATAACATAATTTTAAGATTTCGTACCATTCAAAATAGACGAAATGGACTCCTGGGACTGCCAGTGAGGGGCAGCCATCTTGAAAAAAATTCCCAGATTTTTCTAGGGCTGCTGGCTGGATCAGTTCTGAATGAGCAGCCATGGGTGGTGCATGCTCCTCTGGCTCCCACTTCCATATTGGACGTGGTGTTGAAAGATCGCTCTCCATCGGTGAAATTCAGATTTTATTGTTTGAAGAACATAAGGCTTATGATATTGATGAAACTAGGCACAATAAGGACCTAACACAAGGGTTGGACACAAGCGATACAGCACTGATGAGGACAATACAGCAATCATATCCAGTAGTAGCTGAGTGCCACCCATGCCCACCCATGTCATCTCCAATTTTTATAGATGATACTATAGATGAATCGTTTTCCGGGTTCAGTGATGATACTTCTGATACAAGTAGCATAGATGAACAGTGTGTTAGGGGCTTCCATGGTGGTGTTTATTGCCAGTGGTGGTGGTGGTGGCAATAGAAGGAGCACAGGTGAATTTGCGAGGGAGAACTGTGATCATTTTGTAACACAAACCACAATTTGATGATTCTGATGTTGCACACACTTTCCCATATACAGGTGAAGATATGTGTGATATCAGGCCAGAATTTTGTCATTAGGCTTTTCCTAGATCTTTCCAAAACTACGTGGATGTTTTCAATCCTACCTTACAAAGTGATCTTTTCATGACTACCTTACAAATTGATCATTTCCTATAATCTTTTCAAAACTACCTTACACTTCACAAGCTTGACTACATACCACCTACAGGTATTAAAGCCAAGGATGTACGTAAGTGTGTTATTTGCAAGCACACAGAACGAAGAAACTGGAAGCGAAAATCTGTTTGTACCTGGTGCATCGAGTGTGAAGTCGTGCTGTGTACCATGGACTGCTTCTTTGATTACCACTCGCTTCTGAAGTACTGAGTGTGTAATACAGTTTGTGACTGTATAAATAGTGTGTGAAATGTACATATTGTAAATATATTGAATATTGTACAGGTAATATTGCACCAATGAAGATTTGTTGTGGACACATTACTAACACATGGATCACAGTTCCATGGAACATCATGAACGTTCTACTGTATACATACTGTAAAGGACACAAATGTGCATCATATACGATAAAAAAGTAATTATAAAGCAATGAAAATACATAGAAAAAATGAAAATATATCTGTGGCAACTTCTGAATGGCCCGTGCGACAAAATATTTTTTGAAAATTTCAGTAACTCCCTAGATACTAAGCACTGACAAGCCAGAGCTGCCTCCAAACATTTACCTCTTAACACTTTCGCTGGCCTGGCGGGTGACCCGCTGCACACTGCAAGGTTGGCCGAGACTTGCCTGTTAGCCCACAACCTCATTCCAATGTTTTTTTCTTTTTAGTTTTCACGCCTCAATGTTCATGCTACAACATTATATTTGCTATCAAATTGTTCACGATAGAATGCTGTAAATTGATATTTGCATATAAGAACATATAAGTCTCACTTTTCTATACTTTAGACCCACCGCGCACCATAAGGTAGCCCGAGTGTTGCCCGTGAGCTCACCACAACACTCCAATGTTTATTCTCTTTTCAGCTTTCTCATCTCAATTTTCATGCTATGTCGCTCAACTTGGTATAAAATTGTGCGCAATAGAATGGCTGTAAAGGGTATAAGAACATACAGTGGAACCTCGTGTGACGAGCGACTCCAGTTACGAGCATTTCAAGTAACGAGCGAGCCACTCGCAGAAAATTTGTCTCGATTGACGAGCTTTTGCTCGATTAACAAGCAAACCACATGGTGCTTCCTAGCATTCCCGCTGGTTCTCGGATGCCTCCGACGACAGTGTTGTTGTTTCGCAAGACAAGCATTTCACATGATGCTATTAGTGCCAGAACGGATTAAATTCGTTAATTGAGGCACCACTGTACAAGTCTCACTTTTCTATACTTTCGACGAACATTCAATAACTTTTCCCTCATGTGTGTTTCTTTCAATGATTTCATCATTGATTGGCTCTGTTCTTAATCAGTATCCATCTGGAAGTCAATTTGCAGTGTTTATAAAGCCGGTAACAACAAATAATTGAGATAAAATACCGGAATGGGGGAAACTTTTTGACTTGAGGGGAGGCCGTGACTGTCACGAGCGATGTCATGAGAACAGTAAGCCTCCAGTGTGGGTGGGCATCCACACGTTGGGGTCAGGATGCCACGTGGGGTATACAGAGAATGGGAAGATGTTGGCGTGCATTTTAAAACAAGTCACTTAGTTTTTGGACAATAAATGGAACGTTTAAAAATTTTTTAATTAACGATGCCGTTTGCATCATCACGCACTCTCCGGTTTTTGGTTTTACGACAGAACACGCATGATTTGGCAGCAAAAGTGTTAAGACTCAAAGCTTACTGGGAGCCAGGGGCTAGATTCACGAAAGCACTTACGCAAGCGCTTACGAACGTGTACATCTTTCCTCAATCTTTGACGGCTTTGGTTACATTTATTAAACAGTTTACAAACATGAAAACTTCCCATTCAAATGTTGTTATTGTTATAAACAACCTCCTGGTGCTTCGGAGCTCATTAACTGTTTAATAATTGGAAACAAAGCCGCCAAAGATTGAGAAAAGATGTACAGGTTCGTAAGTGTTTGCGTAAGTGCTTTCGTGAATCTGGCCCCAGGACTGAAATTTGGCTTCCCTCAGCAAGGCAAGGGGAGTATTTGCAAATCAAAGATCAACTAACAAGCAAAATGAAGTGCTCAGAAAACTGAACTGAAAAGCAAAACCATCAACAACTCTCTAAAGAAGAGTCAAATCAATGCATGGGATAGTTAAATTGTATACCTGTCCTAACTCTCCTGGCACCACCAGGTAGCAGATCAACACATACATAGTTCCAACTGGACACCTTGTCTTCCCTGAGAAGCCCTACCCCCAGCAGTACCTTTCCTGGTTATTGGTCATCTTTCAGACAAGTGGACTGACCTTCTTTAAGACTGTCCAAGTGCAGGTGCCAGCTATTTCTGTTGCCTTCATCACTGCTTGTTGGTTTCAAAGATCCTTTCACCCATAGATTTGTAACGCCTGTCATTGCTGAACCTCCAAAATAACCAGAATCTCGTATACCAGGAAATAGTGAACCCAAAATCAAATTAACTCTAGTCCATTTAAGACACATGGTCCCTTTCCTGTATCATAAGCAACATCAAATTTCACTTCACTTAGAAGGAGAGAGAAAACTGTGGGAATCCTGCAAAAGTGGCAGATCGAATGTAAACATCAGCATTCAGGAACACATCTGAGAAGAAGCCCAGGTGACCTCAAGCTCAAACTTGGAGGGAAGATACACAAGATCTTCTACCTGGACATAAAGTCCACAAAATCTCTCCACCCTTGGGACTAGACATAGGCCAGATCAAAAGGCAGCCAAGGCCTATTCTCAGTGCCCACTGAAAACATCGAATTTTCCCAATACCAAATAGACAAGGGGCAAGGAACAGAGTCCCACATTCAAACACAGGGTGTGAGGGGAAAATGATCAATTGATGCAATTGCTATAAAAAGCAACAAAGCTGGATCAGGCAAACATGTACAGGTTGCAACAGTCATGTGTCACCATGGGCACCCAGGGTGGCAAACTAGGCTTTTCATCTCGGCTCAGTGAGCATATGGTGATTTAGCCTAAAAGCAGCCCAAAAAAAGTTCAATCAATAGCTGGTATTTTATACAAAGCATTAAGTAAGATGACTCAAATATAATATCTTTAAGCAATCATTCCTGAGTACATTATGTAAGTTTTTCCCTCATTCCTCCAAACTTTTACATACAGGGTAAAAGCATATGACACTAACCTGCTATACACTAAAAATTATTGGGTAACACTTACACATACAGACAACTTTAAAACTCACTCATAGTAATTAAAAGATGTTTACATTTTCTGTTCTGGGGACAATTTTTTGTATACAGTAGTTCATATTTTTATTTAAAACACCTATAAAACATCTTTCCGCATTTACCTAGATCATCCTCCGGAGTAATAGGAATTGGAGTGCCAGATGCACCGGGATTAACCGAGGCAGAAGGTGATGGCTTTTGAGTTTTCTTCTCTGGTTTTCCACAATCACTATGAACACCATCACTGATATTTTGGATCATCTCTTTCCCACCACCCAGCATGCGGCATTTACGATTATTTTTGTCCCAGACACAGTAAGGATCTTGTAAAGCAACACACTCACTGAAAATAATAACATTAATCAAATATAAAATGTATATAAAGCACATTATATGTATACAGTAACAATATTAGAATTTTCACTAGTCTGTATTAAACTACCCAAGAAATGCCTGATTTTATCTAACTTTCTAGTACTGTAGTAAGTATTTTCATAGAATACTGTATCTTAACAGATCCAGTCAAGGATCTCCTCTCATCTATGTTCTTGACTCACAATCAAGGATCCAAAGTTCGATCCCCAGGGGGAACAGAAATGGCTGGGCACACTTACTTTCAGGTGATGCCTCTGTTTACCTAACAGCATATAGGTACCTGGGAGTTAGCTAACTGTTGTGGGTTGCATCCTAGGGAGGGTCAGTAGTTCTACCTGAAGGGGCCTTCAAAAGCCTAAGTATAGGCTTCCTGTTCCCTGACAACTTGAATTATTACTGTGGCCTGCCCACTGTCACTAACCCCTGGGCTGCACACCTTTTAATAACTAACAACCCCTTTGTGAGCAAAAAATAAAAAAAAAACAGCGTTGAATGTAATAAAACCTCATTTTCTAGGCGAGTCCCGGAGGCTCCCCGGACTTTATTGAGCTGATATGTATGTATTAGACTGTCAAATCAGTCAATTCGATTGGAGTTCTATACCTACCGGGGACCACGAGCCAGAACCTGGCCTCCTGAGAGAGGCATGAGGAGCAATGGCCTATAGAAACCCCCATGTGGTTGGAATCATTCCATGTCTGCCATCGACCGGGTCTGGCATCCAGAAAGATAGATGCCCCAAAACAGACCCCTATTCTGGTGAAAATATTGCTACTGAAAGTCGAACGAGTGGACAGAACTCCCCAAATGAAAATTAGCAAACTAGTATGATGTCATCATGTTGCTGCACCACTGTCTGTGCAAACTCCCCCCCCTCCTCAGGAGGGGGAAGGGGGAGCCCCAGACCCTTGCATCGGTGAGCCACCCTTCAGTTCTGAGGCAGGATGTCAAAACACGTGAAAACACCGCCGACCGGAGGGAAGGAGGGTGCAGGGGAGCCTCTGGGTCTCACCTAGAAAATTGCATTTCATTACATTCAACACTGGTTTTCTAGAGGGAGCCCTGTTGGCTCCCCGGAGCTAACTACCCAAAGATAACAGAAAACAGGGACTTACCCGGGATGTGGTCTCCTTGCTCCTCAACTCGAAGCTGAGACAACTGGCTGCAACCGCCGACTCAATGTAAAGCAGGCCCTATGAGGATCAGGAACACTGACAGGGTAACGAGTGACCAGGACTCTGTTCGACCTCCAAAAACCCCGCATTTGAATGTCAACTCAAGACATGTTGCCAAAGATGTCAGCGAAAGCAGCAAACTTATGAACATTATGAGCACGAGAACAGACCGCAGGCTGGCTAGACTTGATAACTCTGCGGACGACCTGGGAGACCCAGGAAGGAAGGAAATCGGGTAAACCCAAAGCGCATCCCCGGCCATCGAAGCCGTGGCACCCAAATAACAGTGGAAAGTCGCAACCGGACACAACACATGATGCACCCCTGGCTGAACCAGCCAAGCATCAACAACGCATGGATCCCTCCGGAAAGCAGCAGACTCATTCTTCGCCAGAAAAGAAGGAGACAGCTGCAGACGAACAAACCTACTACCAGGACCAAAAGAGCAGAAACCCCTGCGCCAGAGAAGAGCATGAAGCTCCCCGACCTGACCCCCCAGAGGCCAACGCCAACAGGGAAAGAACCTTAGAAAACAATCCTGAACCGAAGAGGCCACGACAAACTGAGGAGAAGAGAGAAAAGAAAGCACCCGGTCCAATGACCAGGATGGCTGAGGAGGCACATAAGCAGGCCAGAGGTAAAACAACACACGAGACAGCTTGAGGAACAGAGCAGAAGTAACATCAATACCGAATGCAAGCTGCAACGGCTTCGCCAGTGCCGCACGATATGAGGCGACAGTATTCAGCATAAGATTACAGTCCTGGAACTACCACAAAAGGAAGGACAAGACAACCCTATCAAAGACCGAAGTACGCCTACGCAGTGATAGGAAAAACCGGAAGGACTGTCAGAAAATTTCATACTGCCGCCGAGACAAAGCATGCATGTGGGAGACCAACAATGAAGCCACCAGCACACCATACAAATGATGATAGACCCGAGTAAGAAACTCCCGACGCGAAGACTCGAGGAGAAAAATGAACCAGCCTCGTACCGGGGCTGGACCGATCTGCTGAAAGAGGCGGAGCCGCAGGAAGACCCTTGGGTTCGGACACCCAGCAAGCAATGCCTGAAACCAAGGCTGGGTCAGCCACCAAGGAGCCAGAAGGACAATTCTTTCCTGGTAAGTCTCCAAGTGAGCCAGGACCTGGAGCAGCAGCTGAACCGGGGAGAGAGGTATAGGTAACCCTACCTTGCCCAGTCCTGCCGGAAGGCATCGACCCCGACGGCCTTGCAGTCGGGGAAGGGCACCACATACAGTGTATACTGGGAGACGCCTCGACCACGCCGAGACCGTCCATTCTGTGGAAAGGGGAAAGAACCAGGACAGGCTGTCCACCAGGACACTGACACTCCCCCGAACGTGAACCGCCAGGAGAGCCAAACCCCGAGAACTCTGCAGATGAGTCACTCGAAGCATTCAGCCCCAAAGAGCCAAGGACCGCATTCGAACCCCCGCGGTTCAGGCAATGAACAACCGGGAAACAGTCCAATTGGAGCTGGATCATTGATCCATGAGCGACCCGAATCCTTCGGAGCGACATCCACACAGTCACGAAACTCCCGCACCATGCTGCAAGCCTGACAAAAGGACGGGCTGGTGAGCACTGATCACAAAGCCCCAGCCCAAAGATGATGCATCCGTGAACACATCGAGCAAGGGCTCGGATAGGCGCCAAGGCACTTAACCCCAAAAAACCCAAAGAGAAACCCGGCGATGCAGCAACCAATGCAAAGCCGCCAGAGGCCGAACCCAGTGGTCGCGAGAGAGGCGGAAGGAACGTCCCCAAAGGAAACAGAACAGCCAACGAAGCTACACCCGACCCGGCGGGTAGACCATCATGGCAAAGTTCAGGCTCCCGCACAAACCCTCAAACAACCGGCACATGACCCGGGAGCCCCTCAAAAACAGACAAAAATGAGAACACAGCCGAAGCATAGCCGCGGGAGGGAGAGACAGGGAAGCGGTCCGAGCGTCCCACACATGACCCAGCCAAGACCAAACCTGAGAGGGAACCAGATGGGACTTCCACCAGTTCACCAGGAACCCGAACCCAGCGAGCTGGGAAAGAACCAAATCCCTGGTGAGCAGACATGAGGATTGGATGGGAGCCCACACCAGCCGGTCCTCGAGGTAGGCCAGAACTTGAACGCCTAACAGATGCAAGCGGGCCACCATGACCCGAGTAAGGCATGTGAAAATGCGACGAGCCAGATTCAAACCGAATGGAAGGCAAAGGAAGTGGTAACTCTGACTGCCCCACAACAAAACCTAGCCAGTCCCTGAACTTCAGATGAATCCAGATGTGCCAATACGCGTCCTTGAAGTCCAGAGACACCATCAAAGCATCTGGCTCCAACAGGAGACGTGTCTGGGTTAGAGTAGTCATCCAAAGGGAGGGGGAATAAACTCATGGGTTCAGACTGGACAAGTCCATATTGAACCGGAGGTCTGCGTAGTCCCGTTTCGGGTCCGGAAACACACTGGAAACCCACCTGGGGGAACGAGGTCGTTTCGACTACACCCAAACAAACCCACTCCGAGACGACCTGACAGAGTGCAGGAGAAAAGGCCTGCCTTGCCAGCCCTAAACCCCCCGAAGGAGGAGGGGCCACCCAATGCCACCATAGGCTGCATAGGACCATAGGACCAGGCGTGAGCAAATATAGCAAGCCTCTCCTCCATCGCCCCGTCAATGGAACGAACCAAGAAAGGGCTGACGCACAGGACGATCACTGGACCAAACATAAACAGACGGTACCGAAGGTTGCACCAGTGCTGAATCTGGCACAACTGGCTTACCAATACAGGAAGAACCCCCGAGCCCTGGCATGACCCTGCTGGGAAGGTTCCCCACGAGCCCCCCCAAAGGATCAACAAATCCGACATAGGACGGCAACTAGCTGAAGCTGCATGCAGATACTGCACAACCGCAGACTCAGCAAACAGCAACGGACAAAAGGGTGAAGACAGCCTAAGAGCCAGGGGGCCCAAGCGGTTTGCGAGGAAGAAGCGAGCACCACTTACCGACAAGCGAGTCGAGAAGCAAAAAAACGCAAAACCGCATCCCGCAGGAGTGGCACAAACAGCTTTAATAAAGCAGATGACATACGCACCGCTGAGGGAAACGCACCAGACCCAGAGGTGACCCCAAGCGGCTCCACATCCACCTCAAGCCAGTCCAAGGACAACTCAAGGAAGGAGACGAAATGCAGAGGCGAAGCCAACAAGCCACGCGTGCGCAAATCCTCAGCGACCAATGCAGCTGAAAGGGAAGGAACCTGCACATGACGCTGCACTACACCAACATCCCACGGAAGGGCAGAGGCGAACAAGCACGCATTGAGATGCTCAAATTTGCCCCCCAGGAAAACCTGCTACGCCATCTGAGCCTCCCTCCACTCAAGCATGCGGGATTGACAGAGAATATGCCAAGCCTCCAACAAGAAGAGAGGGCAGTCTGCTAACCAGGAAGACTCCGGAACTTCATAACGAACCCAGTAAGGACACGAAGATCCATATACGAAGGAATGCGGATCCATTACAAAAGCATAATCTGGGTCATGCAGGAGGTAAGCCGCAAGGGTTTCCCGCACCACTTGGGACGGGACGCGGGACCAAAGAACCAACAGGATCACAGAACCCAACCCGGGGAGGGGTAGACACCAAATCCAATTCGTACGAAGAGGGAGCGAAAGAGAACCCCTCTCCTTGTAACACCAAACCCCCACTTCGAGGGTAAAAAACCCAGGTGGGGTCCAATGGGGCCCAATGCCCCCATGTCAATCCCTCCTCTGCCCTGGGAACCTCACCCTGAGGACCTGAAGCCGAGCCGTCCTTCAAACCCCCTCGCCTCTAAAGAAAAGGCAGGAATGAAGGGGGCCCACTGGTCAGATCCAGAGGCTCCAGCTCGAGGACTAGGCTCGAATGCCTCCGCTGCCAGCCCGGAAGGGGACTTCCCTGAGACCACCTGAGTCTCAACACCAACTAGACCCTGCCCCAACTCCGAAACCCTCAGACGTTTCGGAGCTGGAAGCAAGAGGGGTGGAACCGGATGAACAACCGAAGGGGAAGGACAAGAAGGAGCAGACGGAACCAAAGTCAAAGCGACTCCCATCCTGAAGTCTGGGTCCTTATAATCAAAACAGGGCAGTCTCGGGGCATCCGGGGAAGCAACCAACCTATCGCGTTGCGACAACCTAAACCTAGTATACAACACCTCAGCTGTCTGCGCCTGCATATCACGATCAGTAGCTTGGGTGAACTGGAGAACGTACAAACAACAAATGTCGCATGACTCCGGGTCAAAAGAATCACTGACTCGGCAGGCAGCATGGCGGAGACACAACAGGTGATTGTCACCCTAAGACAAGGGGACAGAGCAACCGTCAACCTCGCACGAAGTGAGAGGGGACTCAGGGGTTGCATCCATCAGACCAAGAAACCCCCGCGGGGTTTCCCAGAGCCCTTAACCTTGGTAACATGCTAAGGGAAGCCCAGGCAGGGGTACAGCTAACCAGCACCCCAAAATTACCAAGCAAACTGCTAAAAGTTGCACCCCCGGGACGTGTATACTCGCGAGGATCTAGCGGAGGACACCAACAACAATAGGGAATGACCAACCAAGAGGCAGACCCTCCATCATGAAGAGAAAACAAAATGAAAAAGAAAACCCAGCAAGAGGGCAACGTGCCCAGGCAGAACAGAGCCGGCCGCTGTGAGAGGTGATAACAAGCTGTGCTGTACCCTGCGCCCCAACAAATGACAAACTACCCGCAACCCAGAGGCAAACGGGTAATCAAAAAACTCAGCTGACTGAGTTCCTGGCTTGCACACCGACCGTAAAGACAGGACTAAGCCACAAGTCACAGAAACTGACACAAAATCGTGAGCCAGAGGCAAACAACCTGCCAGCAACACATCAGCCAAGAACTGAAGGGTGGATCACCGACGCAAGGGTTTGGGGCTCCGCCTTTCCCCTCCCGGGGAGAGGGTGGGGTTGCAAAGACAGCGGTGCGGCAATGTGATGACATCATGCAAGTTTGCTAATTTTCATTTGGGGAGTTCTGTCCACTTGTTCAGCATTCAGTAGCAATATTTTCACTAGAATAGGGGGTTTGTTTTGGGGCACCTACCTTTCTGGATGCCAGACCCGGTCGATGGCAGACATAGAATGCTCCCAACCACACGGGTTTCTATAGGCCATTGTTCCTCATGCCTCTCTGAGGGGGGCCAGGTTCTGGCTCGTGGTCCCAGTAGGCAAGAACTCCATGCACATTGATGTCAGTGTGCATGAAGACATCATTTATTGCAAAATAAAGTGCAATAAATGGTCTTTGAATCACAATTGAATCACACATGAGAGACAATATATTTAGTCATTCATTGTTTGTGTGTTGTTTAGTTTTTTCTAGTACAAAACATCCAAGCATAAGATGGATGCATCCAATGTGAGGGTGCATAAACCATGTCATCAAATACAGGAATACCAATTCCCAATTCAGAAGGGAAGGTGGGAACAAAAACCCTCTTCCCAGAAGCAACAATCCCTGCCCAGAAGACATAAGGTCCTAAACAAGGTCAAAAAGAGTCCCAGCGCTCCAAGCAGATTCCCCCTCCCCGAGTCCCGGGAAACCCCCGACAGAGGGCTCCGGGTCGGAGCCCTCTTCTACACTCACCACCCTTTAAGAAAAAACAGAAGGAAATGATTTAATATTGTCTGGGATATGAAGCTTGTTGAGCTGATCAGCATTCCCTTAGACTAATGAATGATCTTTTCCAGGATGCAACGTACAAGAAGTTCATAATTAACAAGTACCTGTTTACTGCTAAGTGAATTAAGACATCAGGTATAAGGAAATGCACCTAAATGTCTCGTCCTATGTGGGTATTGAATCCGGTATCATTTGATTGTGTGTTAACTGTTCTGACAACTTTGCTACAAGACACCATTAGTAGAATAATTATTCCTTAGTCTTATATCCATGTAAGACTATGATCATCAAATTTAGTGATATGAATAAAACCCATTTCTAACAACAATAAAGAGAAGATTGATTATACCTGCAAGATATACTCTTGTCAGTGTAACAGCGATTCAAGGAAATTGAATGAATCATGGAACGTGATCCAACTAGCAAACGTGGTTGCTTTCCTCTTGGTTTGATCACTTGTAGAGAAGTTACGGCAATATCAGATGGAAACACAGATATCTCTTCAATGATAAATGGCTCTACTTCTTGATATGAGTCAGCTGATTTTGTGTTGACAGCTTTTATCACTTTGCCATCATCTGCAAAATTAATGACATTAATACAGATCAGAATAAATTTGCATTTTGTAAATACAATTTACATATTCATTTCAATTCTTGTATATGTAAATGTTTATAATCTGTGATTTATACCATACACAGCTTCTACTACCTACCTGTACCTATGAAGAGGACATCATAGGACTTTCCATCTGGTGTTCTTACTTGTGCGTCCACTGCTATAGATGTGAAACGGCCAATAAAACTGTAATTTATGTTGATAATTAATAAGAAAATTTACACCTTAGAGAATATTAGAAATAGTAAAGGTTAAGACTTAGGTATACACATTAATTCATATAAACCAGATATAAAAGTATTTAGGAAAATCCCAAGAAATTTTAAATATAATTGCGACATATTATATGTCGCAACTATATTGCGACATAAATTTTCTTCATATATAAGTTTTCATATATGTACAAGTTTTCATATACAAGTTTTCATATATAAGTTTCATATATATATATAAGTTTTCATATATAAGATATATAAGTTTTCAAACTACCAACAGCACCACTGCATAGAATGCTAAGACAATCTACAAAAATTAACAATAACTTACTATGCCCTTATCAAAGCAGTTTTAGGCTTATTTTGTCAAGGCAGTCTTTGGCCTTGTGGCAGCATCTGTGAGCCTTTGTATTACCCATTTCTTTGTTTATGTTTTGCCCATACATGAACCCAAGATTTCATGAAGTGACCCACTGAATTGTAGATTTGACCAGAGTAACACTTGACAATCCAAGGTGAAACCAACTGAATGTCTAAAAACACAGAAGGAATTAAAGTATAAGTAAGAACATGCCCAGCAAGTCACCCATCAACAGATGCAAAGTATACTATCAGTGATGGGCTTCTCTAAATTGCCAAACACCAGAACACATTAAGTTTATATTAATGTAACTGAACCAAAGAGATTCACCAAATCGAGGCAGTATTTCTTCTTTGTTCTGTTTAACAAGGACATCAGCCATAACAGGTCTAATCAGCCATCAGCAACAGGTCACTCAATCCTCCAACCCTAACCACAATACCAGGAAGAAGCCTGGTTACCAAAGCATAAGTGCTCAAGTATCCATAAACTATCAGTATGCCCAAAAAGGAAGGAAAGGGATGCTTGTGGACATAAAATGAAAATAAAAAGTCACCCACTCCATGAAGGCACACTTTCAGTCACAGGATGATCCATGCTGACACCACACAGGTGAGGGAAGGACAAATTGTACCCTGTGCACAGACTTAAAAATCTATGACTAGTGGACCGTGAAGGAAATGGCATTGTCATGAGAGCTAAGCCATAGCTATTCACATCAATACTGACCTAAAAGCAGAATCCAGAAGATTTAGGGACATGCAGTAACTAGTAGCCCCACATACACACACACACACCCATACAAGAGGCTGTTCTGGAAACTGGAACATGCTGGAGGAGTGAGAGAAACTTCTGACATGGATGAAAATTTTTCTGACAAACAGATGATGGCAGTAATCACAGACAATGTATATGACTGGAGGAGTGTTACTAGTGGAGTACCACTGGGTTCAGTTCCTGCTCCAGTAATGTTCATCATCTACATAAATGATCTACCAGAAAGAATACAGAATTATATGAATATGTTTGTGGATGATGCTAAGATACTGGGGAAGACTATTGTAATGCCTTTCAAATCGATCTAGATAAAAATAAGTTCTTGGAGTGTCAAGTGACAAATGGAAAACAATGTGAATAAATGCCATATTATGGAATGTGGAAATGAAGAAAATAGACCACACACAACATACAAATTATGCGGAAAGGAATTATTGCACTCTAATAATGAACGAGACCTAGGGGTGGTTTTGGATAGTAAACTGTCGCCACAGGAACACACAAAGAACATTGTGAGAGGAGCATATGCATCGCTTTGCAACTCCAGGCTTGCTTTTAATTATATGGATGGTGAAATACTAAAGAAACTGTTCATGACTTTTGCGAGACCAAAATTGGAATATGCAGCAGTTGTATGTGCACAAATCTCAAAAAGCACAAACTGGAAAAAGGGCACCAGCATGATACAAAATTGCTTCCAGAACTGAAAAACAAGAGTTACAAGGAGAGACTAAAGGTGTTAAACATGCCAAAATTAGAAGATAGAAGGAAAAGAGGTGATATGATCACAACTTACAAAATACTAACCCTTAACTATACCCAACTAGAACCAAAAATATTCTAGATCTGGTCATCCCAAACAATGAAGACATAATCAGGGACATTACGATTTCAGATATCACATACTCGGATCACAAGCTCATTGAAGTGCAAACTACCATCAGTATTCAGAATAGACCTAAAACAATGAACAAGTGAAAGGGGTTATTCAGTAAATTCAATTTTAATAATAAAAGGATAGACTGGGAGACAAACTGGGAACTTACAAACATTCCATGGGAAACTGTTGTAAGTTATAAAAATTCTACAGAAGGGATAGAAAAACTGACTTCAGAAGCATATAAAGTCTGTCTGGAACGTGTTCCTTTAAGGAAAGCCAGAAATAGGTCCAAAGTAGAAAGAGAACGCAGACGACACTATAAAAGAAGGAAAAATACGGAAATGCTTAAGCAGACGTAACTTTTCCTACAAAAGAGGAATAATTTAAACTGAGAGATTGAAGAAATTGAGCAGAAACTGAAACAACTCATATCAGATTGAAGAAAGGCAACTAGAACAGAAAGCAATTAAAAAATATATATATTTCTTTGCATATGCAAAATCAAAAGCAAAAACCACTACCAGTATTGGACCTATTCATACGAGTGAAAGTTCATACACTAAGGATGACAAAGAAAATAGTGAAATCCTAAAAGAGCGGTATGAGAACATGATTAGCACTAATAAACAGCATGAAAGTGGAAGAGCCGGACAGCTTCTTTATGCATGATATCGAAACCCCTGACACGAAAGGGGTTCGACACGCATCGAAACACGAGTGTTGAAGAGTTTGAAAGAGAAATTGAAAACATGCCCATGCACTCAGCTCCAGGTCCAAATTCATGGAATTCAATATTTATAAAGAAATGCAAAGGTGCCAGTAGCACAGGCACTCAGTATAGTATCGGTATAGAACCAGTGAAAAGCAGGGATGCCATAGGCACAATCAGAGAACACTGTATAAACATCAGAGGTCCACAGTTGTTTAACATACTCCTAGCGAGTATAAGAAATATTGTGGGAACTACAGTGGACATCTTCAAGAAAAAACTAGATTATTTTCTCCAAGGAGTATTGGACCAACCGGGCTGTGGTGGATATGTGGGCCTGCAGGCCGCTTCAAGCAACAGCCTAGTGGACCAAGCTCTCACAAGTCAAGCCTGGCCTCAGGCCAGGCTTGGGGAGTAGAAGAACTCCCAGAACCCCATCAAGCATGTATCAAGCAAATAAAACAAGAGGAAAATAGATTGGTTAGAAAGGCGGGGTTCAAGAGCTAATTGCTCAATTCTGCACACAAATAGTAAATACACACACACAGGTGAGTACTCAATGACCTGGACAGAATAAGTATATGGAGCACCACTTGGCAAATGGAATTTAATGTAAATAAATGCCATGTTATGGAATGTGGAATAGGAGAACATAGACCCCCACACAACCTATAAATTATGTGAGAAATCTTTAAAGAAGTCTGATAAAGAAAGAGATCTAGGCGTGGTTCTAGATAGAAAACTATCACCTGTGGATCACATTAAGAATATTGTGCGAGGGGCCTACGCTACACTTTCTAACTTCAGAATGGCTTTTAAATACATGGATGGCAAAATACTAAAGAAATTGTTCAAGACATTTGTTAGACCAAAACTGGAATATGTATAGTACCCATATCTAAAGAGGCACATCAACAAACTGGAAAAGGTGCAAAGACATGCCACTAAGTGGCTCCCAGAACTGAAGAATAAGAGCTACAAGGAGAGGTTAGAGGCATTAAATATGCCAAAACTAGAAGAAAAACGAAAAAGAGGCGATATCATCACTACGTACAAAATAGTAACACGAATTGATAAAATTGATAGGGAGGATTTCCCGAGACCTGGAACTTCAAGAACAAGAGGTCATAGATTTAAACTAACTAAACATAGATGCCCAAGAAATATAAACAAAATTCACTTTCACAAACAGAGTGGTAGACGGTTGGAACAAGTTAGGTGAGAAGGTGGTGGAGGCCAAGACTGTCAGTAGTTTCAAAGGGTTATATGACAAAGAGTGCTGGGAAAACAGGACACCAAGACCGTAGCTCTCATCCTTTAACTACACTTAGGTAATTACACATACAGTTTTATATGGGCATATAGAAGTGTAACCCATAAATATTTGGCTTAGAGTGTGCGATAAACCATGTTTCTAGCTGAAAAGAATATTCACTGAAGGTCCAGGTCCAAGAGGCCTGGTCAGGGACCAGGGCCACAGGGACGTTGATCCCCAAAATCAATGCAAGGCAATTGGTAACTCAATGTCTGGAGTACAGTTAGGAAGTACTTGATCTGGCTTGAATCAATGAACTCGTGTGTGAGAAAGTTACTGCCACCTGGTGGCAGTTGGTAAGATTTACTAAGCAGTCGACTGTAATGATAAGCTAAGGCTTGGAAGGGGATTTAATTTTTGTGAAAAAATTTGTGTCATTTCTGAGCTGTGTTATTTCTCCAATGCCTCAGGACAATATGATTCTACAGTAATGCTTGAAAGTTTTGTGTAGCGCCATAGTGTATGTTGTCTTGCCTGACTGCATAACCCATGTACAAGAATACATAAAATCTTACTTGAGGGAGCAGCTGAATATAACGGCTCAGAAAATGTTTAAGGGAGAAGAAACATTTCAAGAAACAAACAAGAAAAGATACAGTAAATCCAAACAAAAATGGATTTACTGTATCTTTTCTCTGATCCTACTACAATAAATCTTATATATAACTACCGGGTATAATTCATGCACAATGTATAATTCTTCATAAATTATTAACATTCAGGATAAGAAGCAACTTACTGGAAGCTTGTGCTGATGATTATAGGTTGTCCAAAGAAAGCTGGCACTGCTTCATCCATCAGTGAATGAGTTTTAATAAAGTTTAGGGTGACATCTGGTAGTGTGCTTGAATCTTTCACACACTGACCTGGTCTTGGTTCAGGTACCTGTAATAACAAATGATCCTGCTGCAAAATCAACAGATTATTAAGATCATGTTCCCAAATTCCTATGGCTAAAAATAGTCAAAGAACCTATCATTTTGAGGCTTACTAATATTTTCACACTTAGAAGAGAAATTTTATTTTTAAGCTTCCAAAGTAAATTTTTTTATTTATTTGTATCAATCCTCTCCAACGGGCAAAGGCATATTAAATTAAATAGTGGCTGAACCTCGTCACATGGGTATAATATAATTAATTTTATTGGAGATATGCAGCCCATGTACGTACACATTAGGCTTATACCGAGGAATCCTCGCCCCCCTCTCCAAGGTTAGACTACTGACCCTCCCCAAGATGCAACTCCACAACAGTTGACTATCTCCCGGGTACTTATTTTCTGTTAGGTAAACAGAAGTATTAGGCGAAAGGAAATGGGTCTAACCATTTCTGTCCTGGCCAGGATTCGAACCTGGGATTCCCAATTGTGAGCCGAGAGCAAACCCAACTGTACTACTGGGACCCTGCATCAGCATTTAACTCCTTATGAGCACTTGTGAATAATAACCTCCTGATTGTGTTTGGTAAGAACTGTAGTACTGCCATTCATATAAGCAAGTAATTTTCAGTAGTTAGTTTCACTAATTTCCAACATATCAAGGTGATGTTGCAGCCTATCCTTCCAAGATGTCCCAATAATCTGGTGCACATAACTTTGTTGATCATTCTCATATAGTCATTTTATATTGACAGATGGACTAATGTCTTTACTCGTCACTGCAGTGATATTTATAATTACTTTTCAATATTATCTTTCAGTAGTTGCTCAAGTCTACAATGTTCTGCACACTATACAAAATGATACACAAGCTACATGACTCAGAGGTTGTGCATGGTTTTGTCTGGGAAATCTGTCAGGCTTGTCAATCCAACCACTGACCTCCAGCATGCAACCCACAACAGTTGCCTAACTCAGGGTACATCTAGCACAAACAAGTTCTGATGAGTGAGAGGAAGAGTAGCAGCCTAAAACAATGTAACTCCAATTGAAAGTAGGAATATGAAAATTACAATACACTGAGATAATTCAATTAATAATAAAGACCTAAATCTTTTCAATTATTAGGTTATTTCTTTATATTGTCTTCTCGTCAATCTAATTTTGTGATATAAAATGTGTCAATATGTCTTACTATTCTAACAGAAAACTACCCATTGATTTCTAATATATACACTGTATTGCCTTTCAAATTGTAAGCTCTTTGTACCAAAATTGTAAGTTTGATTTAGCCTGATGTACACTTGTTCAGCCACTATTGTAATGATTTATGTTAGTTATGAACATAGTTGTTGATTCTCAATTTGACAACTGTAGTGAGTTTTAAAGCATTGATAAATGTTATATCTAAATCTTGAACATGCAGTATATAATTATAGATAGTATATACATGTTATGATAGTATTATGACTTTCTCTTAGGTAAATAATTTATCTAAATGCAGACGAGGAGTCACAATATCATGGCTGAAATATGTTGACCAAACCACACACTAAAAAGTGAAGGGACGATGACGTTTCAGTCCGTCCTGGACCATTCTCAAGTTGATTTTGATAAGGGAAGGAGCAAGGCAATAAATAGGCAAGAGAGGTGAGGAGAAGAAAATCTTAGAAGAAAAAGCAAGGCAAAAGGTACGAAAGATAAGGTGTAATAAAGGAGATAGTAATATGAATAAGAACATAACATAAGAACAAAGGTAACTGCAGAAGGCCTATTGGGCCATACAAAGCGGCTCCTATTTATAACCATCCAATAAGAAGGAGATATTAATAGGAATAAGAGGTGATTGTAATAGTAATAAGCAAGGGATCGTAAGAGAAAACAAGGCAAAGAAAAAGAATGAAGGAAAGAGAAAGAAAGGTAAATGAAAGGGTAAGCTTATATTAGGTCACGTTTGTTAGGACACACCAAAACGTCGTCGTCCCTTCACTTTCTAGTGTGTGGTTTGGTTAACATAATTTATCTAAATTTATGTAAACTAATCTAACTATAAATTTACAAACATTTATGAACAAAACATTTGAAATGAACTGAATATCTTCCTTCAAATATAACTACCAACAGACCCCTATCTCAACAAGGTAGTTGAGTATTCCTGTACAGCATCCTTAATCAGCCAGGATGTAGCACCTATGTAGAAATGCAATTTGTAAGCACAAACAGCCTGGCTGATTCACTCAACCAGAATGCTTGGTCAGACTGAGAAAAAAATTCAAACTACAGTGTACACAAAATCTGAAACCAAGATGTTATTTAGACCTTAGACAAGCATGTTCTTGTCTTAACAGCATGTAACTTGGAAAGGTTACTTTTCTGGGGGGAGCCCCGTCGGCTCCCCGGAGCTATCCCAGGCTGATATGCTAATGTCAGACTTTGGCATCAGTCATGTGTATGGAGTTCTTAGGCCTACCGGGGACCACGGCCAGAACCGGGCCCCCTCAGAGAGGCAAGGGGAGCAATGGCCTATAGAAGCCCCCGTGTAGTTGGAAGCATTCTATGTCTGCCATCGACCGGAACAGGCACCCAGAAAGGTAAGCGCCCCAAAACAAACCCCTATTCTGGTTAAAATTGCTACCAAAAACCGAACTAGTGGATAGAACTCCCCAACCGAAAACAAGCAAACTAGTGTGATGTCACACACTGCCGCGCCGCTGTCTGCGCAGCTCCCCCCTCCCCGGGAGGGGGAAGGGGGAGCCCCAGACCCCCCGCGCCGGCTACCCACACCTCAGTTCTTGAGGCTGATGCTATAGGCGATGGTCGTGTGCTCTGGCTCCGGTGTCGCTACTGCACTGTGCTTTGCGTGTGGTGTTAGTTTTGTGGGTGCGAGAGCCAGGAGTTATCTTCAGTACTCGGGCTGCATGCGCCTAGGGTTGCCTTCCCTAGGTGCCCTGTAAGTACTGCCCTTGGGGCTTGGGGCCATCTTCCACAGGCTCCTCGGGGTCTGCCTCTGCTGGTCCGTTTTACCTTTCGGTTTTTCGGCCGCCTGTTGGGCTCTTGGGTGTTCTGTTCTCCCTTGTTACCGGCAGGTAAGAGGCAGTTTGCACTGGTTGGGGCGCAGGGTGCTGCTCAGCTTGTATTTCCCGACATCGCGGCCGGCTGTGTTCCTTGGGGTTCGCTGTCCTCTTGCGGGGTTTTGTTTTTCTTTTTGTTTTTGCCTGGTGGGGGGTTCTGTCATTTTATTCAGTTTGTTTTTGCCCTTCCACTGTTCTCCTCGATGGCGCCCCCTGCTAGGTCCCCGTGAGTGTACACGTCCCTGGGATTCAGCTTTAGAAGTTTGCTTGGTTTCAGGCGCTGGTTGCTCGGTGTCCGAACCCGAGGGTTTTCCCGCGGCTCCGCCTCTTTCAGCAGATCGGGCCGGTACGTCACGTAGCTGGTTCGATCTTCTCGAGTCTTCGCGTATGGTTTTTTTGACTCGAGTCTATCATCATCTCTATGGTGATCAGGTGGCCTCCTTGTTGGTGTCCCACCTGAGGGCTTCTTCTCGGCGGCAGTATGAAGTTTCCTGGCGGTCCTTCCATTTCTTTTTGCGTCTTCGTCGTGTTAGCTCCTTGTCTGTTTGGGTGGTCTTGTCCTTCCTCTCGTGGTTGTTTCAGGACCGTCATCTTATGCCTAACACTGTCGCTTCGTATCGTGCGGCGCTGGCGGAGCCGCTTCAGCTTGCTTTCGGTATCGATGTTACGTCTGCGCCGTTTCGCAAGCTGTCTCGTGCATTGTTTCACCTCCGGCCTGCTCATGCGTCGCCTGAGCCGTCCTGGTCTTTGGACAGAGTGCTCGCTTTCCTTTCATCTCCTCGTTTCGTTGTGGCCCCTTCGGTCCAGGATTGTTTTTCCAAGGCACTTTTCTTGTTGGCTTTGGCCTCTGGGGGTCGGGTAGGGGAGCTTCATGCTCTCCTCCGGCGCAGGGGTTTCTGCTCTTTTGGTCGTGGTGATAGTTTTGTTCGTTTGCAGCCGTCTCCTTCTTTTCTGGCGAAGAATGAGACTGCTGCGTTCCGGAGGGGTCCATGGGTGGTTGATGCTTGGTTGGTCAGGCCGGGGGTGCATCATGTTTTGTGTCCGGTTGCGGCGCTTCGCCGTTATTTGCGCGCCACAGCTTCTGTGTCCGGGGACGCGCTGTGGGTTGATCCGGTTTCCCTTCTTCCCTGTTCGCGGGTTCGGGTCTCTCAGGTCGTCCGCAGGGTTATTAGGTCCAGCCAGCCTGCGGTCTATCCCCGTGCCCATGACGTTCGTAAGTTCGCGGTTCTTGCTGCCGTCTTTGGGAATATGTCTTGGTCTGATATTCGGGCGCGGGGATTTTGGCAGTCGAACAGGGTCCTGGCTGCTCGTTACCTTGTGAATGTCCCTGGGCCTCGTCGGGCCTGTGTTGCTTTGGGTCGGCGGTTGCAGCCAGTTGTCTCGGCTTCGAGTTGAGGGGTGAGCGACGACCGCCTCCCGGGTAAGTCCCTCTTTTTCTGTCTGTGGGTAGTTAGCTCCGGGGAGCCGACGGGGCTCCCCCCAGAAAACCAGCGTTGAATGTAATGAAACGCCATTTTCTGGGTGAGTCCCGGAGGCTCCCCGGCATCCCTCCCTCCCTCCGGTCGGCGGTTTTTCACGTTTTTGACATCCAGCCTCAAGAACTGAGGTGTGGGTAGCCGGCGTGGGGGGTCTGGGGCTCCCCCTTCCCCCTCCCGGGGAGGGGGGAGCTGCGCAGACAGCGGCACGGCAGTGTGTGACGTCACACTAGTTTGCTTGTTTTCGGTTGGGGAGTTCTATCCACTAGTTCGGTTTTTGGTAGCAATTTTAACCAGAATAGGGGTTTGTTTTGGGGCGCTTACCTTTCTGGGTGCCAGTTCCGGTCGATGGCAGACATAGAATGCTTCCAACTACATGGGGGCTTCTATAGGCCATTGCTCCCCTTGCCTCTCTGAGGGGGCCCGGTTCTGGCCGTGGTCCCCGGTAGGCCTAAGAACTCCATACACATGACTGATGCCAAAGTCTGACATTAGCATATCAGCCTGGGATAGCTCCGGGGAGCCTCCGGGACTCACCCAGAAAATGGCGTTTCATTACATTCAACGCTGGTTTTTTCACAAAATTTACTCAAAACTATTAATTATTAAATATTAATGCATTTACTGTATAATAAATGTATAAGCTACAGTGGAGAGCTACAGGGAGTACTGAGGTGCTTATTCCTATCAATGTAAAACTCAATGTAAAACTCAAAAACTTATTCCTATCTATGTAAAACTCAATGTACTATCCTGTAATGCACAATAACTGTCACACTATAGAAATTATATCTTGTGTCTACTGTAACTGAAATGCAAAGCTTACTTCTCACCTTGTCTTATATGTTGAATAGGTCCTGAATCAACAATAAACTTTCAATTCATGCAAGAACTCACATTTATAGAAGATGACGTTTAGCTGCATACTTAAATTTACCTTAGTTCCCTGGACTGGCAACCAGTTGGCATTTACAGAAGCCTGGCCCTTGAATGGACCTTCAAAAGTGTCCATTATATCTTGGAACGTAAATGCACACACAGCAGAACCCGGAATGGAATTTTCTGGGGTAGTGAAGACACCATAGAGAAGAGTTGTGGCATGGCCTCCATAGCGTCCTTCAACTGGTTCTGTTGTTGCCTCTGTAAATTAGTTCAAATGTGCTAAGCCCTTATAAATTAACTCTTATGGCAATGGCTAGCTGTTCTTAAATTTGTTTCTCTAGTATTACAATAATTGTAATAATATCTAAATTAAACTGCATTCTGTCCATGTCTTAAAAAATGCAGTACATAGGCTAACAAAAAAATAAAGATCTTTCATATAATTTAAGAACTGAATTGAATACACAATACAGTACACTGGAAAACTTGGATAATAAGTGCTGCTTTCAAATATAAATCAGAATATGTATTGTAGTGCATTTACTTAAGTCATATTGACAAATTAAAACTATGAGGCTGGAAATTCAGAATTAACAATATACATGAACAGTACTGTAGTTAAATTTATATGATCATAAGATTTTCTAATGCTAATTAAGATATAAATTATTGTTGCATAATTAAATTTAATTACTAGGGTACCGAAATATTTTCTTCCAAAATGCCTATCAACATAAGCTGCCTAATTAGCATAAGGGGAAATATAAAATAGAAGTTCAAATTTTTTTTTAATATGCTGGAGTGGAAAAGATTGAGGTAAAACTTATAGATAAGCTCACGATACACATTTTTCCTGCTTCTCCATAAATGTACACTTGCCTTTGTTCAACTAATTTTAAGTAAAATATAAAAATCTTTTTCAACTCACGGATCTCATTGAAGTAGAAGGGAAAATCCCCAGAGACAGAACAATTGAGTCTGGACTTGAGGTAGGAGGTCCACTTATTCCGGAACTTGTGAGGTCCTCCCTTGTCGTGGCGACACACCCGAGCCACCCGAGAGTACAACGTCTATAAACACAAACACTTATTCTCACCTTATACATATGATACAAATTTGATTCTGAAGTTCCTCAACCATAAGAAACCATGACCACACATTATACTTATGTACTGTATGTTTTTATATAAAAGATTATTACAAATTATTATTTGGGTGCACAAAGGAAGTAGTTGCATTTTTAACTAATTATCACCTTCCATAAAAGGGAAGGTGATAAATGAAGTAATTAGAGCACTAAGGATGTAGATAGGCAAGTGACTATTCTCCCAATCCTGAGCTCTCCATGTGTAAACTATGTGAACAGGAACCGAGTCAAGATCTCACACCCTATATTATTGACTGTCCAAGGCATTAGACCCTTCAGACCTATCGGTATGAGGTAGCTTTACAATTACTTTATACACACGTGTTCTTGAGAACATCCTCTCCAATCTATTTAAAATTTGCAAGAGCAGGCTACTGATTACGTGCCTCTCTATGCCAAATGTAGATGTACCACTAAATTTGTTAATACAGAAATAAAATGACGTTTATGTACTAAATTAATGTGCCTAAATGTACAGTATTTATAAAGCCCTTATAAACCATTTTTTTTTTATTAAGCTTGATGAAGTCCTTACAAATGAAATGTCTTCTACAAGTATAATCTACTCTCATGTTGGTATTTACATTATTATTATTATTATTATTATTATTATTATTATTATTACTACTATTATTATTAGTTCAGACAAATCTACATCCCTTTATATACAGTATACCAGATTCCAAATTGGTAAAACCAATAATGATAATCATGTTATTTTAAGAAAATTATTTAAATAATTAATCTACATGCAATGATACTGGTTCCAGACACATTGTGTTCTAGTCTTGAATTATATTTTGTTCTGTTACCACATACAAGTGACTGAAACGGTGAGGAGAGTTTTGTAAAAATTATATGAAAGACAGTAATGAAGCTTTTTAAAGATCATACACTTTGTACATAATTTCCTTATCCATTCATATTATCTTGCTCAGCTCCCTTCAGGCCACTTCTAAAATCTTGAAACTGACAGAAGTACAATTTCACAAACTCTAATTTGAGCCTCTGTACACAACCTGCCCTCGGGGAGTAGAATGCTCAACAGAATGGATTTGGAAGGACTACATAATTAGTGCTATTATGTATTCTCTATCTATGGGTAGGTTAGGGTTAGGAAAGGTTAGGCATACCTGGAGCATACTTGGAAAGGGTTCTGGGAGTTCTACTCCCCCAAGTCCAGCCTGGACTTGTGAGGCAAGGGTAGGCAAGCTAGGTTAAGCTAGGTTAGGCTAATTCGGTGTATTACTGACAATGTGAAATATGGAATTTAATAACATTTAATGTGTACCCGAGAATTCTGTTTACAGAACACAAAATTCCTAAAAGAAAACTTTTTCAGCATACACTTTTATTTAAAACCAACGATTTTTGGTACATACATTAAAGTTATAACTTATGAATAATCTCGGTTTAGGACAAAGGTTCCCATGTCATTTTCATGTAGACTATTACTGGAACCGTAATATGCTTTCAGACCATCACAAATAACGTATCTAATAACTATCGAGGTGGTTTTAAAGGGGGAGTGTAGTTTCTCAAGGTATAGGATTTGCTCTGAGGACGGGCTGCTGTACAATTCTCATACACAATCCAACAATTATTTATAACTACTTTACTTAGCATAACCAACATGACCTGAATAAACTTTGCTTAATTTTGGTTCCTAATGTCCAAAATCTGAAGGTGTTAGGGAGGTGTGCTTACCTTGCCACAATTGAGGTATTCAACAGCGATCTCCCGGAAAAAGAAGTATACAAAGTCTCCCAGCGCAAAAGAGCTCACGAAGTTAGGAGCTGAAAAAAATACATACGTATTTCAGTAATCATACCTACATACATACATTATTGTAGATATAAAATCATTCAATTAAGAAAACTAAAATAAATAACCTATTGAGAGCAGTTCTAAACTTACAATTTAAGGTGGAGAGATCGTACTGCTCTGTCCGCAATGGTTCGCGGTAAATGAGAGGCTCCAGCCCAGCGAAGTCCGCAATGGTCCCCACATACAGCTGGCCATCTGGGGGCAAAATATAGCAGATACTATTTGCACAGATAAAAAGGCACATCTGATCTAGGGATCGGATGC
Organism: Procambarus clarkii; assembly: GCF_040958095.1. Classification (NCBI taxonomy): domain Eukaryota; kingdom Metazoa; phylum Arthropoda; class Malacostraca; order Decapoda; family Cambaridae; genus Procambarus; species Procambarus clarkii. Next base: position 5,836,315 of record NC_091200.1, on the reverse strand, counting down.
GCCCTGACATACCCGTAAAGGATTAAACGCAAAGCTTAATAGCTTGTAGCAAGTATATTAACTATAAAATATACTTACTTATATACTCTCCTTAGCTTATGTGAAGATAATGAGATTGCCCGAAATGCTATGCGTGGGGGGTGGTGGCTTCCGCTGCCAGGGATGGTGTGGATACTGGTGCTGGGCGTGGCCTAGTCGTGACGTTACAGAAGGATGCGCGCCGTCCAGGTTCCCTGCAGTCGTCTGGTGGTGTGCCCGTGGCCGCAGGTGCCCCTGTGGTGGTGCCCTCTGTCAGGTTCACTTGTGTGAGAATGAACGTTGGGGCCCTGGGGGACGTGTTGCCGGCGTGTGATGTCGCCCGCTGGGTCACTGGACAGCGATTGCCTAGTTAATGCTGTCTGACGAGCCGGAGAACTTTCATAGTGGGCAGGTTCCCTGCATGTGGGGGAGAGGGGCAACTACTCGCCTCATAAGCAATGCCATCTGGGTCCCCTGTTTGCGGGTGTTTGTTGCCAAGGTTCTGGTTCATGGCTTTCCCCGTGGATGGTCGGGACCCTTGGTGGTGGATACTCTGGGAAGCATTCAATGTACGGTTCCTACGGGTCGTGATCCCGGGCAAGTATGTCCGCTGATTTCCTGTTTATTTGCTTTATGTAGTGTTGTGTGCCCCTCTGGCTGTTTGTTTGCCCTATTGTATTATGTGCCCATGCCTCTCCCTTTGTTGCGAGGCCAGTGGTTTTGGTGTGCGTGGTGTGCGTATTCATGTATTTGTTTTTGTGTTGTTACTTTGCCCCCATTGTTATATTTATGCCTTACATGTTGTATTGTTTTTTATTTTTATTTTTTATTTATGGCTTGTTGTATGTTATGATTTTCTTGTGTTATATTTCATGTTGTACTTCATGATGTGCTTGTTTGTCGGTCCTTCTGGCTGGTTCTTCTGTTTGATTTGTTTCATATGTTACTCTGTGCTGTTTTCTTGTCTTTATTTGCTTGCATTGCTTGCTTGTTTATATTTTCTATTTTGTGTTATGATTCTTGTCTTGATGTATGCTGTGTTTCTCATGCGTTTCTCCAGTTTTGCTAATTGTTGTACTGTGCTGTCGGTCCTTCTGGCTGGTGTTTTTTTTTTTGTTTTGTTGTTTCCTATGTTGTTTTATTGTATTTATTGTCTTTAACTTGCATGCTTGCATGTAAAAATAAAAAAAAATAAACAAAATTCCTTTGGAGACTTCAGGCTAAAAGCACAAGGCACATAAGGAGTCAGCAGGCAGTTGAGTCGCTTAGCCAGTCTGTATGTGGGTGTGGTTATCTGGCTGATGATTAGCCGAAGTGGGTTCCAGGCTTGTGGGTCTTGACATTCCCATATACGTAACCAGGTTTGTATTCCCTGATAACCTTTGTCAGGTGGAGTCCGGATTTCTTGGTGTTCACAATTTCAATCTGTTTACCTTTGTTTTCAATTCGGCTGTAGTGTCCTTCGTTATCCTTTGGAATTTAGTTTGGTCGGAGAGTATAAAGTTCATTTTTGCCAGATATTCGTCATTTTTAAGAATAACGTATATTGGCGAGTTGTCATCTCTCCTGACGACTGTCTCCTTATTCTCACGAAGGCTCTTAGCTGCTGCTTTGAGTTCAGGGGACAGTATGGTGCTTCTGTAGTTACCTCGAATCTTTCTTCCTTCTGCAATAAGTTCCGCTTGCAATGTGTCTTTAGTGGCAACCTCCTTTTGCGTCTCGAGGTCGAATATATCGTCCAATAGGATCTCCAACTCCACTTTCTGGGCTATCTCATTTGGTCTGGACATAACGTGACAGTTTATTCCCAGTTTTAAGAGAGTTATTTGGTCCTCAGTGAGGTTGATTCCAGCAAGGTTTAAGAAGCCATCCATGGGTCGAGGCTTCTTAAACCTTGCTGGACCAGTCAGTGGTTATCAGTAGACGCCACTGGTTTTCAATTTGACTAAGTTCAGCTAATTGGTCATCTAGAACTAATGGAAGTTCTGAAAATGGTGGCTGTCTGTAGCTAAGGGTGCATATGCTAGTGACTAGTTCTTCACCTTTTAAAAGTCTCAGCAATACTAGGAATGTAATATAGAAGCTCTTTGTAAGCTCTCACTAAACATTTATGGTATCTTTGTTCAACACTTTCAAGCTTTTCATTGCTTTGTCTGTTAATGACTAAAAGTGTAGAAAATTAGTAGTTAAAGTCTAGCTCAAGGACCAGATAAATGGAACTGAAGCCCAAATTAACACGAAGCTTTGCATAATCAGGATGCCCGATTCCTCTCAGCTTTCCAAGTCAATGTGATTGCTACACTGATCTGCATTTTTTGTCTCTCCTTTATGAAGTTCTATGTAAAACTATAATTTTCTCTTATCATGAAGTTGATGTCAGATGCGCGAGAACAGGCTAAATGCAAGGAATGATGTGCATTTGATAAGAAACAAACTAAGGATGACTTTCTTCATCAAGGTGTAAAGTGAGAGATGAGGTCCACACAGGTTTGATGCCCCGTCCGTGTCAACTGCAAAATCAACTCCAATATTGCCAATATAATGTTTGAGGTGTTGATACAAGGCTTCAGAGATAGTGCTTGTGATTAAAACTAGTCCAATAAATCGAGATGAAACCCTATTATGTCTGGATTTATAATATCGAACACAGACACACAAATGTTCTTCACACATAATATCAGTACAAGTGGTTTTACTGATTACATCGTTACATACTGACATAACAATGACATACGGGCCCATTCCAGTTTTAAATAAAACATCTTGAAACGTTCTTGTGGAAAAATCTATTGCAAATCTTGCTAGGGTAACATTTGCAAGAAGACAACCGGAATTATTCCCTGACTTTTTTCATGTATTAAGGAAAGTACAGAGATCTGCTATAAGACACCTTTATACTGTAAGTATTGAGAAAATTATGTTGTGAGGACATATTGAAGGAGCTGAACCTTACAAAGCTTAAAAAAAATAGCAAGAGAGGACATTATCGTCCATTTTTTCCCTTCAGTGCCTTTCCCCTCACGGCCATGAGAAAGAGAAAGTGGGGAAGAGAGGGTAGATAAAAAGAGATAGACAGAGAGGGAAGGGGGGGCGTGGAAGGGTGACAGAGAGCGATGTCTCTGAAGGGCTCAGAGACGTATAACTGGAACTCATCCAAGAACGCTTGCCAAATCTTGGATCTGGCTCGCCGCTTTCAATGGGTCTGACGAATTGTAGGACGCACATACACACACTAAGATTCCAGATATTTGTAAAACAAACTCTTTTTACTAGTTGTAATGTGCAAATATGCTGTCATTCTCGATTCTGGTTTTAATTTGCTGAATCAGACGGAATAAGTCAGACGGAAAAATAAAAGCAATACTGAAGTGCTTCAATACTGAAATACTAAATAGCTAGGTGAACATTTTCTGAGTCTGGTTTGAGAGTGGATCGCTGCTACGACAAAACATTACCATCATATTTGTCTCGCTCTTTCACTCTTGAACGTTTGAATGCTTCGGTAACGTCTTTTACTGAAGCTTTGTCGACTTTGGTTTAAGATAACTAACCTCAAAACAGATCATAATATTTTTTCTTGGTTATGTCCGTCTCGGGAGGGCAAGGGACGTTTGGCTCACGGGGTCGTACTCAACGACTGTGGGCCGTATTACAGGATCAGCTATTGAAGGATTTAACAGCGCCACATTGCTCTGAGTGCGGGATGAGAGTCCAGCTGTTGGATAAATAATTTTGCGCATTTCGTTTTTACTGGGATAAATTTGTTTAACTATATTGGCGTCTACCTCTCCAAACCCAAGTCAATGTTATTTACTGATCACGACTCGTGGTACTGTAGTTACCTTGTTTGGGCGTGAACCCTTTTTTGGATTCTGTGACCTTCCGGCTCACTCCCTGCAGTAGCCTTGTGACTCTAGGTTCTTTGCCTTGCGGGATATTTCATGTGTAGTCTTCCAGTTACTTTCTTCGTGCTGTGCCTTGCGGCGTTTGTGGAATACTCGAGTATACCTCTGATATATGCAGCATTTGACTATTCCCCAGGATGCCACCCACAACAGTCGACAAACACCCAGGTTCCTAATCACTGCTGGGTGAACAGAGGCAAAATTGATACCAGAGTGAGTGACTTCCAGAGCTGCTTATCTAACAGTAACTGCCGGTGGATGAGGCTTCCACAACTGCGGGCGGATGAGGCTTCCGCAACTGCTTACCTTCATCCAATCTGCGGTTGGATGAAGCTTCCAGAACAGCCTAACTAGCAATACCTGAAGGGGGTGTATGTTGAGCTGTAACTCATGTCTTTCGCTACTTTTTAGCCCAAAATTTCGCTACTTTCGCTACTTTTTAGCCCAAAATTGGGCTACTTTCGCTACTTTTTAGCCCAAAATTGGGCTACTTTTAGCCCAAAATTTCCCTACTTTCGCTACTTTGTTGCCCAAAAATTCGCTACTTTCGCTACTTTTTAGCCCAAAATTGGGCTACTTTCGCTACTTTTTAGCCCAAAATTGGGCTACTTTTAGCCCAAAATTTCGCTACTTTCCCTACTTTTTAGGCCAAAATTGGGCTACTTTTGCTACTTTTAGCCCAAAATTGGGCTACTTTCGCTACTTTTTAGGCCAAAATTGGGCTACTTTCGCTACTTTTTAGCCCAAAATTTCGCTACTTTCTCCACTTTTTAGGCCAAAATTGGGCTACTTTCGCTACTTTTTAGCTCAAAATTGGGCTACTTTCGCTACTTTTTACCCCAAAATTGGGCTACTTTTAGCCCAAAATTGAGCTACTTTCAGCCCAAAATTTCGCTACTTTTTAGCCCAAAATTGGGCTACTTTTGCTACTTTTTAGCCCAAAATTGGGCTATTTTCACTACTTTGTAGCCCAAAATTGGGCTACTTTCGCTACTTTGTAGCCCAAAATTAGGCTACTTTGTAGCCCAAAATTGGGCTATTTTCGCTACTTTTTAGCCCAAAATTGGGCTATTTTCGCTACTTTTTAGGCCAAAACTGGGCTACTTTCGCTACTTTTTAGCCCAAAATTGTACTTTCGCTACTTTTTAGCCCAAAATTGGGCTACTTTTGCTACTTTTAGCCCAAAATTGGGCTACTTTTGAGCCCAAAATTGGGCTACTTTTGAGCCCAAAATTTCGCTACTTTTTAGCCCAAAATTGGGCTATTTTCGCTACTTTTTAGGCCAAAATTGGGCTACTTTTTAGGCCAAAATTGGGCTACTTTTGCTACTTTTTAGGCCAAAATTGGACTACTTTCGCTACTTATTAGCCCAAAATTTCGATACTTTCGCTACTTTGTAGCCCAAAATTGGGCTACTTTTGCTACTTTTAGCCGAAAATTTCGCTACTTTCGCTACTTTTTAGCCCAAAATTTCGTTACTTTCGAGCCCAAAATTGGGCTAGTTTCGCTACTTTGTAGCCACAAATTTTGCTACTTTCGCTACTTTGTAGCCCAAAATTTGGCTACTTTCGCTACTTTTTAGCCCAAAATTTCGATACTTTCTTACCCAAAATTTAGCTACTTTTAGCTCAAAATTGGGCTACTTTCGCTACTTTTAGCCCAAAATTGGGCTACTTTTAGCCCAAAATTTCGCTACTTTCGCTACTTTTTAGCCCAAAATTTCGATACTTTCGCTACTTTGTAGCCCAAAACTGGGCTACTTTCGCTACTTTTAGCCCAAAATTGGGCTACCTTCGCTACTTTTAGCCCAAAATTTCCCTACTTTCGCTACTTTTTAGCCCAAAATTTCGCTACTTTCACTAATTTTTAGCCCAAAATTGGGCTACTTTCGCTACTTTTAGCCCAAAATTTCGCTACTTTTTACCCCAAAACTTCGCTACTTTCGCTACTTTGTAGCCCAAAATTTCGCTACTTTTTAGCCCAAAGTTTCGCTACTTTGTAGCCCAAAAATGGGCTACTTTCGCTACTTTTTAGCCCAAAATTTCGATACTTTTGCTACTTTGTAGCCCAAAATTGGGCTACTTTCGCTACTTTTAGCCCAAAATTTCAGTACTTTCGCTACTTTTAGCCCAAAATTGGGCTACTTTCCCTACTTTTTAGCCCAAAATTTCGCTACTTTCGTTACTTTTTAGGCCAAAATTGGGCTACTTTCGCTACTTTTTAGGCCAAAATTGGACTATCGCTACTTTTTAGGCCAAAAATGGGCTACTTTTGCTAGTTTTTAGCTCAAAATTGGGCTACTTTTTAGCCAAAAATTGGGATACTTTTTAGCCTAAAATTTCGCTGCTTTGTAGCCCAAAATTGGGCTACTTTCGCTACTTTTTAGCTAAAAAATTTGCTACTTTTTAGCCCAAAATTTCGCTACTTTTTAGCCCAAAATTGGGCTTTTAACCCAAAATTTCGCTACTTTTTGGGCTAAAATTGGGCAACTTTCGCTACTTTTTAGGTCAAAATTATGCTACTTTCGCTACTCTTTAGCCCAAAATTGGGCTACTTTTGCTACTTTTTAGCCCAAAATTGGGCTACTTTCCCTACTTAGCCAAAAATTGGGCTACTTTCGCTACTTTTTAGCCCCAAATTGGGCTACTTTTGCTACTTTTAGCCCAAAATTGGGCTACTTTCGTTACTTTTAGCCCAAAATTTCGCTACTTTTTAGGCCAAAATTGGGCTACTTTCGCTACTTTTTGGGCCAAAATTGGGCTACTTTCGCTACTTTTTAGGCCAAAATTGGGCTACTTTCGCTACTTTTTAGGCCAAAATTGGGCTACTTTTGCTACTTTTTAGGCCAAAATTGGGCTACTTTCACTACTTTTTAGGCCAAAATTGGGCTACTTTCGCTACTTTGTAGCCCAAAATTGGGCTACTTTCGCTACTTTGTAGCCCAAAATTGGGCTACTTTCGCTACTTTTTGGGCCAAAATTGGGCTACTTTCGCTACTTTTTAGGCCAAAATTGGGCTACTTTCGCTACTTTTTGGGCCAAAATTGGGCTACTTTTTAGGCCAAATTTGGGCTACTTTCGCTACTTTGTAGCCCAAAATTGGGCTACTTTCGCTACTTTGTAGCCCAAAATTGGGCTACTTTCGCTACTTTTTAGGCCAAAATTGGGCTACTTTCGCTACTTTTTAGTACAAAATTGGGCTAGCTACTTTCGCTACTTTTTAGGCCAAAATTGGGCTACTTTCACTACTTTTTAGGCCAAAATTGGGCTACTTTCGCTACTTTGTAGCCTAGGCCAAATTTGGGCTACTTTCGCTACTTTGTAGCCCAAAATTGGGCTACTTTCGCTACTTTGTAGCCCAAATTTTCGCTACTTTTTAGGCCAAAATTGGACTACTTTCGCTACTTTTTAGGCCAAAATTGGGCTACTTTCGCTACTTTTTAGGCCAAAATTTGGCTACTTTTGCTACTTTTTAGGCCAAAATTGGGCTACTTTCACTACTTTTTAGGCCAAAATTGGGCTACTTTCGCTACTTTGTAGCCCAAAATTGGGCTACTTTCGCTTTGTAGCCCAAAATTGGGCTACTTTCGCTACTTTGTAGCCAAAAAATTCGCTACTTTTTAGGCCAAAATTGGACTACTTTTGCTGCTTTTTAGGCCAAAATTGGGCTACTTTCGCTACTTTTTAGGCCAAAATTGGGCTACTTTAACTACTTTGTAGCCCAAAATTGGGATACTTTCGCTACTTTGTAGCCCAAAATTTCGCTACTTTTTAGCCCAAAATTGGGCTACTTTCGCTACTTTTTAGCCCAAAATTGGGCTACTTTCGCTACTTTTAGCCCAAAATTTCGCTACTTTTTACCCCAAAATTTCGCTACTTTTTAGCCCAAAATTTCGCTACTTTCGCTACTTTTTAGCCCAAAATTTCGATACGTTCGCTACTTTGTAGCCCAAAACTGGGCTACTTTTAGCCCAAAATTGGGCTACCTTCGCTACTTTTAGCCCAAAATTTCCCTACTTTCACTACTTTTTAGCCCAAAACTGGGCTACTTTCGCTACTTTTAGCCCAAAATTGGGCTACTTTCGCTACTTTTAGCCCAAAATTTTGATACTTTCGCTACTTTGTAGCCCAAAACTGGGCTACTTTCAGCCCAAAATTGGGCTACCTTCACTACTTTTAGCCCAAAATTTCCCTACTTTCACTACTTTTTAGCCCAAAACTGGGCTACTTTCGCTACTTTTAGCCCAAAATTGGGCTACTTTTAGCCCAAAATTTTTATACTTTCGCTACTTTGTAGCCCAAAACTGGGCTACTTTCGCTACTTTTAGCCCCAAATTGGGCTACCTTCGCTACTTTTAGCCCAAAATTTCCCTACTTTCACTACTTTTTAGCCCAAAATTTCGCTACTTTCGCTACTTTTTAGCCCAAAATTGGGCTACTTTCGCTACTTTTTACCCCAAAACTTCGATACTTTGTAGCCCAAAATTTTGCTACTTTTTAACCCAAAGTTTCTCTACTTTCGCTACTTTTTAGCCCAAAATTTCGATACTTTTGCTACTTTGTAGCCCAAAATTGGGCTACTTTCGCTACTTTTAGCCCAAAATTTCAGTACTTTCGCTACTCTTTAGCCCAAAATTGGGCTACTTTCGCTACTTTTTACCCCAAAATTTCGCTACTTTTTTAGGCCAAAATTGGGCTACTTTCGCTACTTTTTAGGCCAAAATTATGCTACTTTCGCTACTTTTTAGGCCAAAATTGGGCTACTTTTGCTACTTTTAGGCCAAAATTGGGCTACTTTCCCTACTTTTAAGCCCAAAATTGGGCTACTTTCCCTACTTTTAAGCCCAAAATTGGGCTACTTTTGCTACTTTTTAGCCCAAAATTGGGCTACTTTTGCTACTTTTTGGGCCAAAATTGGGCTACTTTCGCTACTTTTTAGCCCAAAATTGGGCTACTTTCGCTACTTTTAGCCCAAAATTTCGCTACTTTTTACCCCAAAATTTCGCTACTTTTTAGCCCAAAATTTTGATACTTTCGCTACTTTGTAGCCCAAAACTGGGCTACTTTCGCTACTTTTAGCCCAAAATTGGGCTACCTTCGCTACTTTTAGCCCAAAATTTCCCTACTTTCACTACTTTTTAGCCCAAAATTTCGCTACTTTCGCTACTTTTTAGCCCAAAATTGGGCTACTTTCGCTACTTTTAGCCCAAAATTTTGCTACTTTTTACCCCAAAACTTCGCTACTTTCGCTACTTTGTAGCCCAAAATTTCGCTACTGTTTAGCCCAAAGTTTCACTACTTTGTAGCCCAAAAATGGGCTACTTTCGCTACTTTTTAGCCCAAAATTTCGATACTTTTGCTACTTTGTAGCCCAAAATTGGGCTACTTTTGCTACTTTTAGCCCAAAATTTCAGTACTTTTGCTACTTTTTAGCCCAAAATTGGGCTACTTTTGCTACTTTTAGCCCAAAATTTCGCTACTTTTTAGCCCAAAATTGGGCTACTTTCGCTACTTTTTAGCCCAAAATTGGGCTATTTTCCCTACATTGTAGCCCAAAATTGGGATACTTTCCCTACTTTGTAGCCCAAAATTGGGCTACTTTCGCTACTTTTTAGGCCATAATAGGCTACTTTTAGCCCAAAATTTCGCTACTTTTTAGGCCAAAATTGGGCTACTTTCGCTACTTTTTAGCTCAAAATTGGGCTACTTTTGCTACTTTTTAGCCCAAAATTGGGCTACTTTCGCTACTTTTAGCCCAAAATTGGGCTACTTTCGCTACTTTTAGCCCAAAATTTCACTACTTTTTAGCCCAAAATTGAGCTACTTTTTAGCCCAAAATTGGGCTATTTTCCCTACTTTGTAGCCCAAAATTGGGCTACTTTCCCTACTTTGTAGCCCAAATTTGGGCTACTTTCGCTACCTTTAGCCCAAAATTTCGCTACTTTCGCTACTTTTTACCCCAAAATTTCGCTACTTTTTAGCACAAAATTTCGATACTTTCGCTACTTTGTAGCCCAAAACTGGGCTATCGCTACTTTTAGCCCAAAATTGGGCTACCTTCGTTACTTTTAGCCCAAAATTTCGCTACTTTTTAGCCCAAAATTGGGCTACTTTCGCTACTTTTTAGCCCAAAATTTCCCTACTTTCGCTACTTTGTAGCCCAAAAATTCGCTACTTTTTAGCCCAAAATTGGGCTACTTTCGCTACTTTTTAGCCCAAAATTGGGCTACTTTCGCTACTTTTAGCCCAAAAATTCGCTACTTTCCCTACTTTTTAGGCCAAAATTGGGCTACTTTCGCTACTTTTAGGCCAAAATTGGGCTACTTTCGCTACTTTTTAGGCCAAAATTGGGCTACTTTCGCTACTTTTTAGCCCAAAATTTCGCCATTTTTAGGCCAAAATTGGGCTACTTTCGCTACTTTTTAGCTCAAAATTGGGCTACTTTCGCTACTTTTTACCCCAAAATTGGGCTACTTTTAGCCCAAAATTGAGCTACTTTCGCTACTTTTAGCCCAAAATTTCGCTACTTTTTAGCCCAAAATTGGGCTACTTCTGCTACTTTTTAGCCCAAAATTGGGCTATTTTTGCTACTTTGTAGCCCAAAATTGGGCTACTTTCGCTACTTTTGTAGCACAAAATTAGGCTACTTTGTAGCCCAAAATTCGGCTACTTTCGCTACTTTTAAGCCCAAAATTAGGCTACTTTTCCCACTATTTAAGCCCAAAATTGGGCTACTTTCGCTACTTTTTAGCCCAAAATTGGGCTACTTTCGCTACTTTTAGCCCAAAATTGGGCTACTTTCGCTACTTTTAGCCCAAAATTTCGCTACTTTTTAGGCCAAAATTGGGCTACTTTCGCTACTTTTTGGGCCAAAATTGGGCTACTTTTGCTACTTTTTAGGCCAAATTTGGGCTATTTTCGCTACTTTGTAGCCCAAAATTGGGCTATTTCGCTACTTTTTAGGCCAAAATTGGGCTACTTTCGCTACTTTTTAGGCCAAAATTGGGCTACTTTCGCTACTTTTTAGGCCAAAATTGGGCTACTTTCGCTACTTTTTAGGCCAAAATTGGGCTACTTTCGCTACTTTTTAGGCCAAAATTGGGCTACTTTCGCTACTTTTTAGGCCACAATTGGGCTACTTTTGCTACTTTTTGGGCCAAATTTGGGCTACTTTCGCTACTTTTAGCCCAAAATTTCCCAACTTTCACTACTTTTTAGCCCAAAATTTCGCTACTTTTTAGCCAAAAATTGGGCTACTTTCGCTACTTTTAGCCCAAAATTTCGCTACTTTTTACCCCAAAACTTCGCTACTTTGTAGCCCAAAATTTCACTACTTTTTAGCCCAAAGTTTCACTACTTTGTAGCCCAAAAATGGGCTACTTTCGCTACTTTTTAGCCCAAAATTTCGATACTTTTGCTACTTTGTAGCCCAAAATTGGGCTACTTTCGCTACTTTTAGCCCAAAATTTCAGTACTTTCGCTACTTTTTAGCCCAAAATTGGGCTACTTTCGCTACTTTTAGCCCAAAATTTCCCTACTTTCACTACTTATTAGCCCAAAACTGGGCTACTTTCGCTACTTTTAGCCCAAAATTGGGCTACTTTCGCTACTTTTAGCCCAAAATTTTGATACTTTCGCTACTTTGTAGCCCAAAACTGGGCTACTTTCGCTACTTTTAGCCCAAAATTGGGCTACCTTCGCTACTTTTAGCCCAAAATTTCCCTACTTTCACTACTTTTTAGCCCAAAACTGGGCTACTTTCGCTACTTTTAGCCCAAAATTGGGCTACTTTCGCTACTTTTAGCCCAAAATTTTTATACTTTCGCTACTTTGTAGCCCAAAACTGGGCTACTTTCGCTACTTTTAGCCCAAAATTGGGCTACCTTTGCTACTTTTAGCCCAAAATTTCCCTACTTTCACTACTTTTTAGCCCAAAATTTCGCTACTTTCGCTACTTTTTAGCCCAAAATTGGGCTACTTTCGCTTCTTTTTACCCAAAACTTCGATACTTTGTAGCCCAAAATTTTGCTACTTTTTAGCCCAAAGTTTCACTACTTTGTAGCCCAAAAATGGGCTACTTTCGCTACTTTTTAGCCCAAAATTTCGATACTTTTGCTACTTTGTAGCCCAAAATTGGGCTACTTTCGCTACTTTTAGCCCAAAATTTCAGTACTTTCGCTACTCTTTAGCCCAAAATTGGGCTACTTTCGCTACTTTTTACCCCAAAATTTCGCTACTTTTGCTACTTTTTTAGGCCAAAATTGGGCTACTTTCGCTACTTTTTAGGCCAAAATTATGCTACTTTCGCTACTTTTTAGGCCAAAATTGGGCTACTTTTGCTACTTTTAGGCCAAAATTCGGCTACTTTCCCTACTTTTAAGCCCAAAATTGGGCTACTTTCCCTACTTTTAAGCCCAAAATTGGGCTACTTTTGCTACTTTTTAGCCCAAAATTGGGCTACTTTCGCTACTTTTTGGGCCAAAATTGGGCTACTTTCGCTACTTTTTAGCCCAAAATTTCGCTACTTTTGCTACTTTTAAGCCAAAATTGGGCTACTTTCCCTACTTTTAAGCCCAAAATTGGGCTACTTTCCCTACTTTTAAGCCCAAAATTGGGCTACTTTTGCTACTTTTTAGCCCAAAATTGGGCTACTTTCGCTACTTTTTGGGCCAAAATTGGGCTACTTTCGCTACTTTTTAGTCCAAAATTGGGCTACTTTCGCTACTTTTAGCCCAAAATTTCGCTACTTTTTACCCCAAAATTTCGCTACTTTTTAGCCCAAAATTTCGATACTTTCGCTACTTTGTAGCCCAAAACTGGGCTACTTTCGCTACTTTTAGCCCAAAATTGGGCTACTTTCCCTACTTTTAAGCCCAAAATTTCCCTACTTTCACTACTTTTTAGCCCAAAATTTCGCTACTTTCGCTACTTTTTGGGCCAAAATTGGGCTACTTTCGCTACTTTTTAGCCCAAAATTTCGCTACTTTTGCTACTTTTAAGCCAAAATTGGGCTACTTTCCCTACTTTTAAGCCCAAAATTGGGCTACTTTCCCTACTTTTAAGCCCAAAATTGGGCTACTTTTGCTACTTTTTAGCCCCCAAAATTGGGCTACTTTTGCTACTTTTTAGGCCAAAATTGGGCTACTTTCGCTACTTTTTAGCCCAAAATTTCGCCATTTTTAGGCCAAAATTGGGCTACTTTCGCTACTTTTTAGCTCAAAATTGGGCTACTTTCGCTACTTTTTACCCCAAAATTGGGCTACTTTTAGCCCAAAATTGAGCTACTTTCGCTACTTTTAGCCCAAAATTTCGCTACTTTTTAGCCCAAAATTGGGCTACTTCTGCTACTTTTTAGCCCAAAATTGGGCTATTTTTGCTACTTTTTAGCCCAAAATTTCGCTACTTTTGCTACTTTTTTAGGCCAAAACTGGGCTACTTTCGCTACTTTTTAGGCCAAAATTATGCTACTTTCGCTACTTTTTAGGCCAAAATTGGGCTACTTTTGCTACTTTTAGGCCAAAATTGGGCTACTTTCCCTACTTTTAAGCCCAAAATTGGGCTACTTTCGCTACTTTTTAGCCCAAAATTGGGCTACTTTCGCTACTTTTAGCCCAAAATTTCGCTACTTTTTAGCCCAAAATTTCGCTACTTTTTAGCCCAAAATTTTGATACTTTCGCTACTTTGTAGCCCAAAACTGGGCTACTTTCGCTACTTTTAGCCCAAAATTGGGCTACCTTCGCTACTTTTAGCCCAAAATTTCCCTACTTTCACTACTTTTTAGCCCAAAATTTCGCTACTTTCGCTACTTTTTAGCCCAAAATTGGGCTACTTTCCCTACTTTTAGCCCAAAATTTCGCTACTTTTTACCCCAAAACTTCGCTACTTTCGCTACTTTGTAGCCCAAAATTTCGCTACTTTTTAGCCCAAAGTTTCACTACTTTGTAGCCCAAAAATGGGTTACTTTCGCTACTTTTTAGCCCAAAATATCGATACTTTTGCTACTTTGTAGCCCAAAATTGGGCTACTTTCGCTACTTTTAGCCCAAAATTTCAGTACTTTCGCTACTTTTTAGCCCAAAATTGGGCTACTTTCGCTACTTTTTACCCCAAAATTTCGCTACTTTTGCTACTTTTTTAGGCCAAAATTGGGCTACTTTCGCTACTTTTTAGCCCAAAATTGGGCTACTTCTGCTACTTTTTAGCCCAAAATTGGGCTATTTTTGCTACTTTTTAGCCCAAAATTTCGCTACTTTTGCTACTTTTTTAGGCCAAAATTGGGCTACTTTCGCTACTTTTTAGGCCAAAATTATGCTACTTCCGCTACTTTTTAGGCCAAAATTGGGCTACTTTTGCTACTTTTAGGCCAAAATTGGGCTACTTTCCCTACTTTTAAGCCCAAAATTGGGCTACTTTCGCTACTTTTTAGCCCAAAATTGGGCTACTTTTAGCCCAAAATTTCGCTACTTTTTACCCCAAAATTTCGCTACTTTTTAGCCCAAAATTTTGATACTTTCGCTACTTTGTAGCCCAAAACTGGGCTACTTTCGCTACTTTTAGCCCAAAATTGGGCTACCTTCGCTACTTTTAGCCCAAAATTTCCCTACTTTCACTACTTTTTAGCCCAAAATTTCGCTACTTTCGCTACTTTTTAGCCCAAAATTGGGCTACTTTCCCTACTTTTAGCCCAAAATTTCGCTACTTTTTACCCCAAAACTTCGCTACTTTCGCTACTTTGTAGCCCAAAATTTCGCTACTTTTTAGCCCAAAGTTTCACTACTTTGTAGCCCAAAAATGGGCTACTTTCGCTACTTTTTAGCCCAAAATTTCGATACTTTTGCTACTTTGTAGCCCAAAATTGGGCTACTTTCGCTACTTTTAGCCCAAAATTTCAGTACTTTCGCTACTTTTTAGCCCAAAATTGGGCTACTTTTAGCCCAAAATTTCGCTACTTTTTAGCCCAAAATTGGGCTACTTTCGCTACTTTTTAGCCCAAAATTGGGCTATTTTCCCTACATTGTAGCCCAAAATTGGGCTACTTTCCCTACTTGGTAGCCCAAAATTGGGCTACTTTCGCTACTTTTTAGGCCATAATAGGCTACTTTTAGCCCAAAATTTTGCTACTTTTTAGGCCAAAATTGGGCTACTTTCGCTACTTTTTAGCTCAAAATTGGGCTACTTTCGCTACTTTTTAGCCCAAAATTGGGCTACTTTCGCTACTTTTAGCCCAAAATTGGGCTACCTTCGCTACTTTTAGCCCAAAATTTCGCTACTTTTTAGCCCAAAATTTCGCTACTTTTTAGCCCAAAATTGAGCTACTTTTTAGCCCAAAATTGGGCTATTTTCCCTACTTTGTAGCCCAAAATTGGGCTACTTTCCCTACTTTGTAGCCCAAATTTGGGCTACTTTCGCTACTTTTAGCCCAAAATTTCGCTACTTTCGCTACTTTTTACCCCAAAATTTCGCTACTTTTTAGCCCAAAATTGGGCTACTTTCGCTACTTTTAGCCCAAAATTTCGCTACTTTTTACCCCAAAATTTCGCTACTTTTTAGCCCAAAATTTCGATACTTTCGCTACTTTGTAGCCCAAAACTGGGCTACTTTCGCTACTTTTAGCCCAAAATTGGGCTACCTTCGCTACTTTTAGCCCAAAATTTCGCCCAAAATTGGGCTACTTTTAGCCCAAAATTTCCCTACTTTCGCTACTTTGTAGCCCAAAAATTCGCTACTTTTTAGCCCAAAATTGGGCTACTTTCGCTACTTTTTAGCCCAAAATTGGGGTACTTTCGCTACTTTTTAGCCCAAAAATGGGCTACTTTCGCTACTTTTTAGCCCAAAAATGGGCTACTTTCGCTACTTTTAGCCGAAAATTTCGCTACTTTCCCTACTTTTTAGGCCAAAATTGGGCTACTTTCGCTACTTTTTAGGCCAAAATTGGGCTACTTTCGCTACTTTTTAGCCCAAAATTGGGCTACTTTCGCTACTTTTAGCCCAAAATTTCGCTACTTTTTAGCCCAAAATTGAGCTACTTTCGCTACTTTTTAGCCCAAAATTGGGCTATTTTCCCTACTTTGTAGCCCAAAATTGGGCTACTTTCCCTACTTTGTAGCCCAAATTTGGGCTACTTTCGCTACCTTTAGCCCAAAATTTCGCTACTTTCGCTACTTTTTACCCCAAAATTTCGCTACTTTTTAGCCCAAAATTTCGCTACTTTCGCTACTTTTTAGCCCAAAATTTCGATACTTTCGCTACTTTGTAGCCCAAAATTGGGCTACTTTCGCTACTTTTTAGGCCAAAATTGGGCTACTTTCGCTACTTTTTAGGCCAAAATTGGGCTACTTTCACTACTTTTTAGGCCAAAATTGGGCTACTTTCGCTACTTTGTAGCCCAAAATTGCGCTACTTTCGCTACTCTGTAGCCCAAAATTGCGTTATTTTCGCTACTCTGTAGCCCAAAACTGCGCTACTTTCGCTAGTCTGTCGCCTTAAAATTGCGCTAGCAGCAAAAATCGCCGGATTTTTGGCCGCTAACGGCGAAAATCGCGCGGTTTTTGGCCGCTAGCAGCGAAAGTCGCGCGGTTTTCGCTGCTAGCGGCCAAAAACCGTGCGATTTTCGTCGGTAGCGGGAAAAAAATCGAGTGAATTTCGCCGCTAGAGGGCAAAAATCAGGCGATTTTTGGCCGCTAGCGGCGAAAATCGCGCAGTTTTTGGCCGCTAGCGGCGAAAATCACGCGATTTTTGGCCGCTAGCGGCGAAAATCACGCGATTTTTGTTCGCTAGCGGCGAAATTTTCACGATTTTTGCCCGCTAGCGGCGAAATTCGCACGATTTTTGGCCGCTAGCGGCGAAAATCGACCGATTTTAGCCACTAGCGGCCAAAAAACGCACGATTTTCGCCGCTAGCGGCCAAAAATCGGGCGATTTTCGCCGCTAGCGGAAAAAATCGCCAGATTATTTGCCCGGTAGTGGCGAAAATCGCCCGATTTTCGGACACTAGCGGCAAAAATCGCGCAATTTTGGCCGCTACCTGCGAAAATCCCGCGATTTTTGGCAGCTAGCGGCGAAATTCGCACGATTTTGGGCCGCTAGCGGCGAAATTCGCACGATTTTGGGCCGCTAGCGGCGAAAATCGCCCGATTTTGGGCCGCTAGCGGCAAAAATAGCCCCTTTTTTGGCCGCTAGCGGCGAAAATCGGTAGATTTTTGCCGCTAGCGGCCAAAAACCGCGCGATTTTCGCTGCTAGCGGCCAAAAACCGCGCGATTTTTGCCAGTAGCGGGCAAAAACCGGGCGATCTTCGCCGCTAGCGGGAAAAGTCGCCCGATTTTTGGCCGCTACCGCCGAAAATCGCGCGGTTTTTTGCCGCTAGCGGAGAATATCGCGCGATTTTTAGCCGGTAGCGGCGAAAATCGCGCGATTTTCGCCGCTAGCGGCCAAAAAACGTGCAATTTTCGCTGCCAGCGGCCATAAACCGCGCGATTTTCGCCGCTAGCGGCCAAAAATCGGGCGAATTTCGCCGCTGGAGGGCAAAAATCGGGCGATTTTCGCTGCTAGCGGCCAAAAACCGTTCGATTTTCGCCGCTAGCGGCCAATAATCGCGCGATTTTCGCCGGTAGCGGCGAAAATCGGCCGATTTTTTACATATAGCGGCGAAATTCGCCCGATTTTTCCTCGCTACCGGCTAAAATCGCGCGATTATTGGCCGCTAGCCGCGAAAATCGCTCGGTTTTTGCCGCTAACGGCCAAAAACCGCGCGATTTTCGCTGCTAGTGGCCAAAAACCGTGCGATTTTCGCCGCTAGCGGCCAATAATCGCGCGATTTTCGCCGGTAGCGGGCAAAAATTTGGTGAATTTCGCCGCTGGATGTCAAAAATCGGCCGAATTATCGCCTTATTTTTGTTAGGTAGCGGCGAAAATCGCCCGATTTTTGGACGCTAGCGGCGAAAATCGCTCGGTTTTTGCCGCTAACGGCCAAAAACCGCGCGATTTTCGCTGCTAGCGGCCAAAAACCGTGCGATTTTCGCCGCTAGCGGAGAAAATCGCCAGATTTTTTGCCCGGTAGTGGCGAAAATCGCCCAATTTTTGGCCGCTAGCGGCGAAATTTTCACGATTTTTGGCCGCTAGCGGCGAAATTCGCACGATTTTTGGCCGCTAGCGGCGAAAATCGACCGATTTTTGCCCTCCAGCGGCGAAAATCGACCGATTTTTGCCCTCCAGCGGCGAAATTCGCCCGATTTTTGCCAGCTACCGGCGAAAATCGCGCGGTTTTTGGCGGGTAGCAGCGAAAATTGCGCGGTTTTCGCTGCTAGCGGCCAAAAATCGTGCGAATTTTGGCCGCTAGCGGCGAAAATCGGGCGATTTTAGGCCTGTAGCGGCGAAAATTGACCGATTTTCGCCGCTAGCGGCCAAAAATCGCCCGATTTTCGCAGGTAAAGGCCAAAAAATGAGTGATTTTCGCCGCTAGCGGCCAAAAACCGTGCGATTATCGCAGCTGGCGGCCAAAAACCGCGCGATTTTGCCGCTAGCGGCCAAAAATCGCCCGATTTTTGCCCCCAGCGGCGAAATTCACTCGATTTTTACCCGCTACCGGCGAAAATCGCGCGATTTTTGGCCGGTAGCAGCGAAAATCGCGCATTTTTGGCCTTTACCTGCGAAAATCGGGCGATTTTCGCTGCTAGCGGTCAAAAACCGTGCGATTTTCGCCGCTAGCGGCCAATAATCGCGCGATTTTCGCCGGTAGCGGCGAAAATGCGGCGAAATTCGGCCGATTTTTGCCCGCTACCGGCGAAAATCGCGTGATTTTTGGCCGGTAGCGGCGAAAATCGCACGATTTTTCCCGCCAGCTGCGAAAATCGCACGGTTTTTGGCCGCTAGCGGCGAAAATCGCGCGGCTTTTGACCGGTAGCGGCGAAAATCGCTCGATTTTTGGCCGCTAGCGGCGAAAATCGCGCAATTTTTTTTCAGCCAGCTGCGAAAATCGCACGGTTTTTGGCCGCTAGCGGCGAAAATCGCCCGATTTTTGGCCGCTAGCGGCAAAAGTAGCCCTTTTTTTTGGCCGCTAGCGGCGAAAGTCGGTCGATTTTTGCCGCTAGCGGCCAAAAACTGCGCGATTTTCGCTGCTAGCGGCCAAAAACTGTGTGATTTTCGCCGCTACCGGCCAAAAATCGCGCGATTTTCGCCGGTAGCGGGCAAAAATTGGGCGAATTTCGCCGCTGGAGTGCAAAAACCGGGCGAATTTCGCCGCTAGCGGCGAAATTCGCCTGATTTTTGCCCTCCAGCGGCGAAATTCGTCCGATTTTTGCCCGCTACCGGCGAAAATCGCGCGGTTTTTGGCGGGTAGCAGCGAAAATTGCGCGGTTTTTGGCCTCTAGCGGCGAAATTCGCACGATTTTTAGCCGCTAGCGGCGAAATTCGCACGATTTTTACCCGCTAGCGGCGAAAATCGCGCAATTTTTGGCATTTACCTGCAAAAATCGCGCGGTTATTGGCCGCTAGCGGCGAAAACCACACGATTTTTGGCCGGTATCGGCGAAAATCGCGCAATTTTTTTCAGCCAGCTGCGAAAATCGCACGGTTTTTGGCCGCTAGCGGCGAAAATCGCCCGATTTTTGGCCGCTAGCGGCAAAAGTAGCCCTTTTTTTGGCCGCTAGCGGCGAAAGTCGGTCGATTTTTGCCGCTAGCGGCCAAAAACCGCGCGATTTTCGCTGCTAGCGGCCAAAAACTGTGTGATTTTCGCCGCTACCGGCCAAAAATCGCGCGATTTTCGCCGGAAGCGGGCAAAAATTGGGCGAATTTCGCCGCTGGAGTGCAAAAACCGGGCGAATTTCGCCGCTAGCGGCGAAATTCGCCCGATTTTTGCCCTCCAGCGGCGAAATTCGTCCGATTTTTGCCCGCTACCGGCGAAAATCGCGCGGTTTTTGGCGGGTAGCAGCGAAAATTGCGCGGTTTTCGCTGCTAGCGGCCAAAAACCGTGTGATTTTCTCCGCTACCGGTCAAAAATCGCGCGATTTTCGCCGCTACCGGTCAAAAATCGCGCGATTTTCGCCGGTAGCGGGTAAAAATCGAGTGAATTTCGCCGCTGGGGGGCAAAAATCGGGCGATTTTTGACCGGTAGCGGCGAAAATCACACGGTTTTTGGCCGCTAGCCAAAAAATCGGGCGATTTTTGGCCGCTAGCGGCGAAAATCGCGCGGTTTTTGGCCGCTAGCGGCGAAAATCAGGCGATTTTTGGCCGCTAGCGGCGAAAATCGCGCGATTTTTGCCCGCGAGCTGCGAATATCGCACGGTTTTTGGCCTCTAGCGGCGAAAATCGCGCGATTTTTGGCCGGTAGCGGCGAAAATCGCGCGATTTTTGCCCGCGAGCTGCGAATATCGCACGGTTTTTGGCCTCTAGCGGCGAAAATCGCGCGATTTTTGGCCGGTAGCGGCGAAAATTGACCGATTTTCGCCGCAAGCGGCCAAAAATCGTGCAAATTTCGCTGCTACCGGCCAAAAACCGCGCGATTTTCGCCGCTAGCGGCCAAAAATCGCCCGATTTTTGCCCTCCACCGGCGAAATTCACTCGATTTTTACCCGCTACCGGCGAAAATCGCGCGATTTTTGACCGGTAGCGGCGAAAATCGTGCGATTTTCGGCGAAAATCGTGCGATTTTCGCTGCTAGCGGCCAAAAACCGCGCGATTTTCGCTGCTAGCGGCCAAAAACCGCGCGATTTTCGCTGCTAGCGGCCAAAAAACGCGCGATTTTCGCTGCTAGCAACCAAAAACAGTGCGATTTTCGCAGCTGGCGGGCAATAATCCGCGATTTTCGCCGCTACCGGCCAAAAACCGCGCGATTTTCGCCGCTACCGGCCAAAAATCGGGCGAATTTCGCTATTGGATGTCAAAAATCGGCCGATTTTCGCTGCTACCGGCGAAAATCGCGCGATTATTGGCCGCTAGCGGTGAAAATTGCACGGTTTTTGGCCGCTATGGGCGAAAATCGCACGGTTTTTGGCCGCTAGCGGCGAAATTCGCACGATTTTCGCCGCTAGCGGGCAAAAATCGGGTGAATTTCGCTGCTGGAAGGCAAAAATCGGGCGAATTTCGCCGCTGGAGGGCAAAAATCGGGCGATTTTTGCCGCTAGCAGCAAAAATCGCCAGATTTTTGGCCGCTAGCGGCGAGAATCGTGCGGTTTTTGGCCGCTAGCAGCGAAAATCGCGCGGTTTTCGCCACTAGCGGCCAAAAACCATGCGATTTTCGCAGCTGGCGGGCAAAAATCGCCCGATTTTCGCCGCTACCGGCCAAAAACCGCGCGATTTTCGCCGCTAGCGGCCAAAAATCGCGCGATTTTCGCTGCTAGTGGCGAAAATCGCGCGATTATTGGACGCTAGCGGTGAAAATCGCGCGGTTTTTGCCGCTAACGGCGAAAATCGCGCGATTTTTGGCAGCTAGCGGCGAAATTTGCTCGATTTTTGGCCGCTAGCGGCGAAAATCGCGCGGTTTTTGGCCGGTAGCGGCGAAATTTGCTCAATTTTTGGCCGCCAGCTGCGAAAATCGCACGGTTTGAATTTTTATCCAAATTCTGACTCTCTGCACCTATTTTCAGTTTCAAATTACGACGTTTCATACCGAAAATATGCCAATTACTGTAAACAGCGATGGGTCATATTTTGCCCAAACCCCCAAACATTTGAATGAATATCTTAACAGGCTGAGCTGACCTAATATTTTATTGCACTTATTAGTTCTTAGTTCTTCTTTCGTACTTATAGCACCATTTTCTCTCCTTACATACTACTAACTAACGTTTCTACTACTAACGTTACTTCCATTTTCTTCGCCTCATCTTCCTCAGACATGTTTTATTGCCCTGACTGCCTGACTAGTCTATTGACTATTAGCCTGACTATTTTAGTGTGAATTTATGTAATCTCTTTCTGATTTTACTTATTTTGTTAAGTGTTTTCCTCTCGCTCTACTGTAAAAAAGGCAAGTATATACGTATTTAATGTAACCTTTATAAGTATTTACTAATGATCTGCTTCCCCTCAGAGCTTTAGCTACTTAAGGTATTTCTCAGTCATATTCTGTGTTTGTGTCGTCAGCTTTACCCTGGCAAGCAAGCAGGACAGTCTGGCAAGAGTGCTGAGATGAAAGTCATCAACAAAAGCCGTCTCACGAGCGGGATTTACAGATAAGCGCACCAACTAGCCAGTGGCGACGTGACCCTTAAAGCTAGATATAACACACTCTAGGAAAATAAGCGCACATAGGTAAGTCAGACACTAGAAGAGAGAGAACGCAGAGAAGACATAATTACCACATATAAAAAAGAACTAGTAGAAGTATTCATGAGTGGTATGCAAGAGGCAGGAGGGGAGGTGGAACTCACCTCACTTCATAGTTTTAAGACCAGTTTTGATAAAGCTCTCGAAAATCGGAAGGAATAACTGCACCAGGTACCGGATAGGTGAACAGGCCCGGCTCTATCACTAAACCTCGCTCCCAACAGAAATAGAGAAGCACAGACAGATAAACCACACTCGCTCTATGACAACAAGATATATCACACTTGGTACAAAGACTGAACAACACCTGTAAAATAAATATGTAAACCTATATTTCTGACACATGTGCAAAACAAGACAGGTCATTACAATTCAGCGATCCAGAAGTGCCACGCCTGAAAACGAAAAGTCCGCGCAGAAATTAAACAACTTTTATATTTTGACAGCCTAATGTAATATTAAAATTAAAAAAGCTTAGAGCCGTGATTCGAATTAGATTGCATCCCCAAATTCAGGCGATCACAGCGACTCTGGGACCCACGCCACCCATGAAAAATTTAAGAAACTACTAAACCCCTCGCCTCCAGAAAATAAAAAGTTCATAATGTGGAACTAACAGACAGGGGAGAGAAGAGAGGAGCGGGGGATAAAGATTATATAAAAAAAAGAGAGATGACAAAAACTGACCCCACAAAAAATGGCCCCCATGACAGGACGCTGTTAGAGCGGGGTCGATACTTTTTTTTCTCGACAGTTGCTGTTCCCATTGCAACTCTAGTTCCCCCTCCCTCTGACCTCTCCTCCTCCCGCAACACGGATATACAGCGCGGGGTCTACCCACTTCTCTGTGTGTATACACCGAGTGTACACTTGAACAGCGTTCTCTAATTAGTATACTTTGGTGGGTCATTAAGCTGTTGTGCCAGGCCCCCTCGGTTGATAAGCCTAAGCCTAAACCTAACCCCGAAAGCAAATTTTTTTCCCACGCCGTCAACGGAGAGCCTCCACACCGTCACTGGGTTTCCCTCGCCCACTCTTCCTCTTGTCGCTTTGTGCCTCAAACTGAATTCCCATCTGCTTAGTGTTTCTCCCCACCCCTACTGATGCCTGACCACTTGGACTGGAGGTTATCTTGAGAGGTTATCTTGAGATGATTTCGGGGCTTTAGTGTCCCCGCGGCCCGGTCCTCGACCAGGCCTCCACCCCCAGGAAGCAGCCCGTGACAGCTGACTAACTCCCAGGTACCTATTTACTGCTAGGTAACAGGGGTATTTAGGGTGAAAGAAACTTTGCCCATTTGTTTCTGCCTGGTGCGGGAATCGAACCCGCGCCACAGAATTACGAGTCCTGCGCGCTATCCACCAGGCTACGAGGCCCCTATAAACAGTATAGCTACGGTGTCATTTCTTGCAGGTCGGCATTCAATCCCCAAATGCTTGGGTACCATTCCTTTCTCCCCGTCCCATCCCAAATCCTTATCCTCATCCCTTCCAAGTGCTATATAATAGTCGTAATGGCTTGGCACTTTCTCCCGATATTCTCCCCCTTCCACCCGTGTCTTTCCCCTTGTCTTCCCTTTCCCTCCCCGCTGTTTTCCTCGTTTTCCCCTAATCTTCCCTCCTCCCCTTGTCCGCGCTTTTCCACCCTTTTCTACAATTACTCTTCTCTCGCCATTTTCTTCAATATCTCATTCACTATATCCGTTTTTTTTTTTACAATTGACTTCACCCGCTCCTTTTTTGTTTCTTTGTCGCCTAGTCCCTCTTCCTTCTCTCGTTTCTGTCGACGATTAAGTTTCCCAGTTCTTCACTGACCTGTACTTTGCCTGTCTTAGGCTTTAAGCATTCTTCCATTCCCCAAGGCAGGTCTGGCTGGGGTTAAGTGGGTCGAGAAGTACAAAGTACAAAAACTAGATTTGAGAATAAAAAAGAATACTGACTAGTGTTCTTCGTTTTTCTCAACTTTGGCTAGCAGGCTTTACAACTTTTTAACTTTTCAACTTTGGAAGTGTGTTGCATACTTCTCACTTTAATAAAAAGTTGGGAAGTAACACTTTCAAAGTTTTAAAGTAAAATGCATGATAGCTTTCCCTAAATAACTTGTGTACATAATGATTTAAATTCCCTTTTTAAGTGAGCATTGAAACAGATCAAATTTGTACAAAAATGTCTATATTTTTTTATCCTGAATCTTTAATGAGCATGTCGAAGTATTCCTGTGAAGTGATATCAAAGAAACAATGTGTAATATATAACAACTTGACTTTTTAAGACTGAAGAAGATAAAATTTTGGTAAAGCTTCCGGTAATAACGCTATAATTAAATCCTTTATAATTCCCTACATGACTACATTATTTAAAGTGGTCATTAACTAAACTACCAAAATCATAACTTTCTCACTTCTGATATTTATACAATTTAACAAGTAATGCTGGCGACATTTTGTTTTAGGAAACTCACATTTGTCCAATGATTAGGAACAGGCCTTTTTTTTTAACTTGTTTGTTCTAACAATTAGAACCTGCTTTTCTAACTTGTTGCCGGAGACCAGGTCGAGTTTTCCTACTCTATGAGGTTTTATATTAAGCTACCCGGATAATCACACTGCTCCCACTGGGACTTGTCTACGTTACGTTACCTGTAGGGTTGTCTTGTGATAACTTGATCTAAAAGACTGTTGTTTGCAGCGGCCCGCAAGCACACATACCCGTTATAACCCGGCACTTCCTGTAGAAACTTAGCCAATTGCATTTGAAAGCTTCCATTTGTGTTGCGACAATTTTTGGTTGACAAACCGTGAACTCTGTGTTTTCTAATCGAGCCCATGGCACCTCTACTCCTCACTGGGTCTATACCGCATTTCCAACCATACCTTTCGCTCCAGTTAGTTATTATATTGTGCATATTTTGGCTCTGGTCTTCCAGTATCTTCAACCTTTGTTCTGGAATATTTTGTTATCCTTGAAGGTAGAAGGTTGGGCTGTGTGACTCCTAATTGTGACTTTCGAACTGATGCTCTGTATTAGGCTTCCTTTCCATTTCTGCATCTCACTACAGTATACTGTAATTTTGGTGTGCACTTTAGGAGGAGGGTATTGTAGGTGGGGGGAGGGGGGGGAATGGGTGGGTATGTGGGTGTGTGTGTTTACTATTTGTGTCTGCAGGATCGAGCTATTAGCTCTTGGACCTCGCCTTTCTAACCATCGGTTGTCTGATGTACTGACTCCCGACCTATTTTTCTCTTTTTATATCAACTACATATATTTCTCACACACATACATGCCCAGGATGCAGCACGTAGCAGCTAATAACTAGAGACGTACTGTTATGAGCACAAAACAGTGTTCTAGACAAGACACACAGGGGCTCTGATGAGTAGCCTAACACCCCTGGCGAGGCGTCCCTCATTTTGAACAGGTACATCAGGTGAAAGGAACTGTATTTGTTTCTGTCTCGGCTGGGAATCAAGCCCAAGCCCATCGATTTCAACCCCCGGAGCGCTGTGTGTGTGTGTGTGTGTGTGTGTGTGTGTGTGTGTGTGTGTGTGTGTGTGTGTGTGTGTGTGTGTGTGTGTGTTTACGCTATTCGTCACAGACTATATTTCAGCTGTTTTGAAGATCCATTTATTTAGACGCAAACAACAAAAGTTTTCGCATATCTCGTCTGCACAGATATATGAGCACAAAACAGTGTTCTAGACAAGACACACAGGGGCTCTGATGAGTAGCCTAACACCCCTGGCGAGGCGTCCCTCATTTTGAACGGTCTCATAATCCACCTCATCATTTTCCCTGACCCCCAAAAAATTATTATTTCCGCTTGTATTTTCAATTTAAGTTCAGCTGGTATTATTATTATTGGTTGATATTTTACGTTTCCCACGTTATAAGAAAAGTTCTTACACCTGTACTTATTTTGAATCTTTAGTTTTAGTCATTACCGAACAAGTTTGAATTTCTTGACAATGAACATTATACAGTTTTCCGTTGTCGACTGGAAGCCTAACTGTTATCTAACAGGTGAATTTGTGTTGCTGTTTCTACCACGAGTGTTCCACACTAGCGAAATCTAATAGCCTATAATTACTAAATATGCTCGATAACAACATTTATAATGTTAACAAGACTTATTCCTATTACCTTTTTATGATGCTGGATCTACAATAAACATGATAAGAATGACTTCAAGCAAAATGTTAGAGGAAAGTAAAAATTTTTAAAATAAACATTCTAACTCACAAAACAGACTATTTGAAACTTTTTTTAACCGACAACAAATGTTTAATACAATTGATGAGGATTTGCAGGTTTAGCTTGTTTGTAAACAATTTTTACTGCTGTTAAATATGAAAAACAAAAGCGATAATTAAATCACGATAACTATAAACCCTCGTAATAAAAACTCCATCATTTATGAAGAAAGCTGGAGAACCCCCCCCCCCAGTGTTGATGTGGTAGGAGGTAGGTGCTCCACCACCCTCCAGTGTTGAGGTGTCTGGTGCTCCACCACCCTCCAGTGTTGGTGTCTGGTGCTCCACCACCCTCCAGTGTTGGTGTCTGGTGCTCCACCACCCTCCAGTGTTGGTGTCTGGTGCTCCACCAGCAGGCTCCCACACACCCCCACAGACGGCAGCAGGCGAGGGGACGCTGCCGACTAGCAATATCGACAAGATTTAATAACGTGTTATTAGACTGCTGTACTTGCATCAGCGTCACGCTCTGAGCAACACTACACTCGGTGGTAAGTGCTTGCTCGTACTCGATACCTGCAGGTACTCGGTGCTAGGCAACCACAAAATAGAATAATATATGATGTTTAATAAGGAGAATTTCCATCTCCTACGCTATGGGATAAAAACGGAAACCACATATAATACACAGCCAAATCGCACTATAGAATGAAAAACAATATAAAAGATTTAGGAGTAATAATGTGGGAAGACCTTACTGTTATAAATAACACAATAAAGTAGCTGTCATAACCGCTAGGAAAATGACAGGTTGGATAATGAGAACCTTTCAAACAAGAGATGCCGTATCAACGATGATACATTTCAAAGACACTAGCGCTCGTTATAGTGGAATGGTGTTGCACAACAGCAGCCTCATTCAAAACTGGATAAATTGCTGACCTGTGGAACGTGTAAATATCTTTTACTGCTAGAATTCACTAGACCGTAAACTGGAGATATGCATAATAACAGGATGAACAACCCAGCGGGTTTTCTTCCTATTGGGGAGTGTTGTACATTCTGCTACGGCGGTATGTTCACTCACAAGATGAGTGGCGCTGCCCAATAAACTCGCCCCTCGGGGCAAAATTTTTTTTTTAAATATGCATAATAATTTACACGGAAAACATGTAGAGGGACTCACAATAACGTGGCTAAAGTAAGTTGACTTTAGACTAGAAGGTGATAAGACGACGACGTTTCGGTCCGTCCAGGACACAATCGACTTGAGAATGGTCCAGGACGGACCGAAACGTCGTCGTCCCTTCACCTTCTAGTGTGTGGTCTGGTCAACAAAATGTAGAGGGACTGATTCCAAATCTGCACACGGAAATAACTCCACAAGAGACCAGGAGGCATGGCCGGATATGCAAAATAGCCACGTTGAGAAAAATAGAGAGGTGTAATAGAGCTAAGACAGAGAACTCAATCAGCATCAAAGGTTCAACACTTAAAGACCTCTCAACATTCTTCCTCTACACATAAGGGGACATAAATGGCCAACCTCGCACTGTGTTCAAAAGGGAAATTGATAATCACCTCCAAAGGGTACCTGATCTACCAGGTGGAGATTCATACATCACGCTGCGAGCAGCCGCGCCCAACAGTCTGGTTGACTAGACCACAAGCCAGGTGGCCCTGGTCAAGAGACCGGGCCACGGGGACATTGATCCTCGGAACCAACGGAAAGTAACAGCAAGGTAAGATAGGTTAGGTTAGGTTAGGTTAGGTTAGTCCTAGTATTCGTTTATTTGAATCCCGGGGAAAATGAGAGCGTAACGAATTTCCATGATTGTAGACATACCTGGAGAGGGTTTCAAGAGTTCTCCTCCTCCCCGATCCCGGCCTCGACAACGGGAGACAACATTAGTGCACACTAGGAATAGGTACTTCGAGTAGGAGCACAGGCAAAAAAGGGAACAGATTCCCCGTGAAAGAAGGTGGAACGATAACTCTGGTGTTTACATCAATAAATAAAAAAGAAGGATAATTATTACAAGAGCAATAGGTCCAATAATATAATTAAGTAGAAACTTATGCGAGACAAAAAGGTAAGAGAGTGATGACAAAATGAGTGTGATCGAGTGTGACCCAGATGAAAGCGACGCGGGAAGCCGTATGAAGATCTCTCTCAGACAGCCTAATACGTCTCAGCCGTTTGAGGGTTTAGAGTCGCGATAAGATCCTCTTCAAATTGAAATTGTGGGTGAAGTGAAAGACCTGAAGTGAAACATGGGCATTCTCTCTCTTACATTAATTCATACATTCATCTTTCAATTACCTGGAAATATATGATGAGTTAAGTGACTGAGGCACGAGCGGGGCAGGACTGAACGACATGAGTGACCGAGGTTATGAACGACATGAACGATTTATGAGGTTATGAACGTCATGAATGACATGACTCAGCCCAGCCCGTCCTCCAAACAAAGATCAAAAAGTGATTCCATGCACCCGCCAAACCCCCTGTTTATAAATGAAAAACGGTTTACACACGACTCATAACTGATTTTGTTCGAACACTTCCGGAATAAGTGCTTCACTGACGACTTTTGTACGAACCACAACGCTGTAAATGCTTCACCCACGTACTAAAACACAAATAATCGCTAACAGAACCTAAACACCTAACCTAACCTATGCCTATATATATGCACAATATGTTAATATATTATAATATTAATTTATATTTGAGAAAATTCCTGTTTTGAATGAACAGCATGTTACAATTTATGAATGCGTCTGTGGGGTCGACCGCTGGATGTAATGAACTTGGTCTCAGGGCGGGTTGCATGACTGACAGGTTATGAATATGAGGGAGTGAAGTTATGAACGACATGACTCACAGGTTAAGAATATCATACCTGCTTGATCGGGTTCTGGGAGTTCTTCAACTCCCCAAGCCCGGCCCGAGGCCAGGCTTGACTTGTGAGAGCTTGTCCACCAGGCTGTTGCTTGGAGCGGCCCGCAGGCCCGCATACCCACCACAGCCCGGTTGGCCCGACACTCCTTGGAGAAGATGATCTAGTTTTCTCCTGAAGATGTCCGTGAGTGACCGAAGTTATGAACACGAGAGTGATCGAGGTAGTGAACGACATGATAGATCAAATAATGCTAAACGTTACCTTAAAATGAAGTCTGCTCTCACCTTAGGCGTGCCGTTGGTAACAAATATATTAACCCAGCACTTTATATATAAAGTAATTTAAAGTCAGTAGGTTAGGTAGCGACCTCAGCAACTAGGCTCCTCATGTCTTCACCGTAGATTCAGCCTAATTTGCATGTTCAACACCTCCAGTCTAGACCACACGTTGTCGTCGTTATAGATTCAGCTACTCGAAACAAGTTCCAAGTAGCACGGGCTACGGTGAGCCCGTAACTTATCTGGCACAGGAGAGGGGCAATTAGCGCGGGCTATGGTGAGCCCGTGGTGGACTTACCTGGCAGAGGAGTGGTGCTGTGTGAGCCTAGACCATACGAATTCCTTTTTTATCAATATAATGAAGGTAGTATATTGCAGGACGTTTGATAAATTACTTTATTGTCATACACTTTATCATGGGAGTCAGTCAGTCAGTCACACTCACTCACTCTCTCTCTCTCTCTCTCTCTCTCTCTCTCTCTCTCTCTCTCTCTCTCTCTCTCTCTCTGAAAAATTATTTTTTAGTCAAGCCGGAGCTTTCCTCATCAATTCCTCCACACAGCTGGATATAATGTGATGAAGTCTGCCGTTGTAAAGGCACGAAGATTCAAAAGTTTTTTGGAGCTGCACTCCATTATGAAAGCAAAGTCAAAATGAATGTTGCAACTTCTGTTAATTACTTTAAAAACTTCTTAATGACGAGCGCGGAATCAATCCTCAAAGCCACCCCACACATGATGCATGTATGTAATCAGCTGGCGAGGCCTAGTTGCCACACGCACCGCTCCTGTGCCAGGTAAGTCCACCACGGGCTCACCATAGTCCGTGCTAATTGCCCCACTCCTGTGCCAGGTAAGTTACGGGCTCACCATAGCCCGTGCTACTTGGAACTTGTTTCGAGTAGCTGAATCTATACCAACAACAACAGCCTAGTTGCCAGTGCTAAGGCAGACAAGTGTGTGCCTTCCGGCGCATGCGCATGATTCATGCCTGGGCTCATACGCATGCGCGTAAGAGCCCAGGCATGAATCTCAAACTTTGACCCTTGCGCGACTCTTGGGCTGTTAGAACAGAGGAAGGGAATAAAATCTACCAATGAAACTTAACATTGTCTGCTAAGGAACACGGTAAAAAAACTCGGCTTAAAAGGCGGGCACGTTATCTTCATACAAATATTTCACAATGCGCTCACACAAAATTTAAATCGTGATTATCTCTCTGCATTATTGGCATATTTTGTACTCTGTTAAAAATGGCTAAAAACCTAAATCAGCCCTGAATGTCTAAGATGCTGCACTGTCTGCAAACAGATATGGAACGCCAGAGGGATAAAAGCATGCAAGACAAAGCAACTGACTCGGCTTTGTTCCCTTGAAA
This sequence comes from Procambarus clarkii, assembly GCF_040958095.1. Taxonomy (NCBI): domain Eukaryota; kingdom Metazoa; phylum Arthropoda; class Malacostraca; order Decapoda; family Cambaridae; genus Procambarus; species Procambarus clarkii. Next base: position 5,805,381 of record NC_091200.1, on the reverse strand, counting down.
GTTGGCGCGCGCGGGAAGACGGAGACCAAGGCGGCAACGTCCTCCATCTCTCACACACACACACACACACACACACACACACACACACACACACACACACACACACACACACACACACACACACACACACACACTTTGGCGGGACCAAAGAGCCAAAGCTCAACCCCCGCAAGCACAAATAGGTGAGTACACACTATACAAATCCGAATATATATATATATGTCGTACCTAGTAGCCAGAACGCACTTCTCAGCCTACTATACATGGCCCGATTTGCCTAATAAACCAAGTTTTCATGAATTAATATATTTTCTCTAATTTTTTTCTTATGAAATGATAAAGCTACCCATTTCATTATGTACGAGGTCAATTTTTTTTTATTTGAGTTAAAATTAACGTAGATATATGACCGAACCTAACCAACCCTACCTAACCTAACCTAACCTATCTTTATGGGTTAGGTTAGGTTAGGTACCCAAAAAAGTTAGGTTAGGTTAGGTTAGGTAGGTTAGGTAGTCAAAAAACAATTAATTCATGAAAACTTGGCTTATTAGGCAAATTGGGCCTTGCATAGTAGGCAGAGAAGTGCGTTCTGGCTACTAGGTACGACATATATATATATATATATATATATATATATATATATATATATATATATATATAGTCCCAATATTCAAAAAGGGGGGATAAGCAGGAGGCCTTAGATAAGGCCGGTGTCCATAACTTGTATACCATGCAAGGTGATGGAGAAGCTCGTGAGAGAAAGGATGGTAGCACATCTGGAGAAAGGACTTTGTAACACACCATCACCGGGAGTACAGTAAGCAAAGAGCTACTGTGAGGGGGTGAGAACTCAGACTGGTGTGATGTCATCAGCGGAGTCCCACAGGGTTCTGTACTCGGCCCTATCCTGTTTCTGATATACGTGAATGATCTTCCAGAAGGTATAGACTCATTCCTCTCAACGTTTGCTGATGATGTTAAAATTATGCGAAGGACTAAGAGAGAGGAGGACTGCAAGCGGGTACATGATGACCTGGACAGACAAGGAATGGTCCAACAAATGTCTAATAGAGTTTAACTCGAGCAAGTGCAAAGTGATGAAGACAGGCGCAGGGAACAGCAGACCAAACACAAGGTACTAGCTGAGAGAGGAAATCCTTCAGGAGTCAGGAAGGAAGAAAGACCTTGGGGTTGATATCACACCAAACCTGTCCCCTGAAGCCGACATCAAAAGGATAACATCAGCGGCGTATGCATGGCTGGCAATAATAAGAACTGCCTTCAGAAACTTGTGTAGGGAATCATTCAGAACCTTGTATACCTCATATGTCACCAATACTGGAATACGCGGTTCCAGCCTGGAGCCGCATATTTCACTGTGTTAGATAATACATTCCACATATACACCGTTTTAGATAATGTTCCAGTGGTCTGTTGGGCATTTCTCCACAGTGCCGACATTTCCTCTCATCTTCCGGAACCTGTAAGGCTATTTCCCATGCACATGGGTATCCAAGCCTGATGCGATGTAAGTGTACTTCTGTTGTTCTTCTGCTCCCTTTCATCAAACTAAGTGGTTCGTAGTTGGTTGAATTCTTGTACCAATCTGCACATCCTGATGGTGCAACTGATTGGCAGTTGAGAAGCGGGACCAAAGAGCCAAAACTTAGTCCCCGCAAGCGCAACAAGGTGAGTACGTACACACGTACACACACACACACGTACACACACACACACACACACATACACACACACACACACACACACACACACACACACACACACACACACACACACACACACACACACACACACGAAAGTGAACCTTTCTCTCGTACTACAAACCGATCTTTAATCACTGTTTGCGGCCCGTGGTTCCCCTTGATTGCTCTGATCTCCTGGACCGATGAGACAAGAGTTTGAAGTTGTGGATCGCTGGGTTTCATATATAGAAATCAAAGGCGCGAATCTCCTTTCGATCTGGATCGTTAAGGAACTCCAGAGGAACAGTCCCAATTAGGGCGCTCGTTCAGACACCAGAGTAAAAACGCCATTGGATTACTGGAAGCCTTTGATGGCCTTCAACAAAGACTTCCCGTCTCCCGCAAAATACCTTCTCTCGGGAACTAATCTCAGTTGGGACAATTCTTATACATTTACCCACTAATGGTCTTACTTTTTCTTTGAGGAATTACCGACTATCCGAAAGCTTATATTTCGCTGGAAGTTGTGTAGGGTTGCTGAATGCGCGCGCAAGAGACTGAAGGATGCGAAACTAAGCTCGGTGTTGTTGGAACAATGACAAAACAAACAATCAGCGTCCACTTCATCTTCACGGCTTGTTATGACAATTAACAATTATATTTTGATGTTAAAAATTATTCCATCCGATTTCACCACCAACCGAGACAGGAAATTATCAAAACCTATTTTATAAATGTCTGGATAATCCAAGGTTTGCTTACCTAAAGAATCAAACATTTATTCTGACATTTTAGCCTTTGTACTATCTGAAAGGAGTTGAGAAAATGAATTTGGTATAGTGGGCTCGTGACGCACAGGATCGTAGACTCGTTTCACAATCTCAAGTTGGAAACCTTGGCCAGGACTCATCAGGCATTGGCCAAGGCCTGGCCAATATTACTATCTTTGCTTAGGCAAAATTGTATATTTTAACAGTAGAGTAATTCAATTAGGTCTTTTTACGGTGAGGTGCTGCTCGTATTCACTGCTACACTGGGCAGAGGATAAATAGGTCTAGTAGGACAATAACAGACCTTGTGGGTCTAATAAATAGGTCCACAAGAAAATAGGTCAAAATTGTAGACCGAAGCACACATTTAGTTCATGAGGTTACAATCTGCTGCATCTATTCATATTGTACATGTTTCAACTTACGAATTTGAATTACACCCACACAAGGCAGGGGACGAAGCACTTAACTGTCCACTTACGAAACGTATACATCTTTCCTCAATCATGGCGGTTAAGTTTACATTCAACAAACTACTAATGAACCCCAAAGCGCTACGAGGTTGTCTAGCACAATAATAACCTTGGGTTGCCAAGTTACAAAATCGTAAACTGTTTCACATACACACTAAGCGGCCATGCTTGAGGAAAGATGTACAGGTTTCGTAAGAGGACACGTTAATGCCTGCATGACTCCTCGCGTGTGTTCCTCCCAGGGAAGCCCGCGTGCCACACACACACATGTTGCTCATGCAACATATGGTTGCAAATTCGATAAATATGACTGGATGAATAATTACGAAGGATACAAGAGAGATAACAAATATAATAATGATAACAGAACATGATGGGAAAGGGCAAGGTAAAAAGGGGGAGAGGGGAGAAGGAAAGAGGAGTGGGGGATGGGAAGAGGTGAGGGTTAGGGGATAGGGAGGGGGAGAGGAAAAGGTAGGGAGGGAGGAAAGGGGGGGGGTAAGAGGAGAAGGGAGGGGAGGAAGATACCAACCAGCAAAGACTGCGGTGCTGTTGTGGGAAGGGTCGAAGGGACACAGTCCACGGCCCGGGTACTCCCTGTCACGCTCCAGGACTCCTCCCTGCAACACAACCACACCTGTACTTTATGTGTACCACACCTGTACCTTATGTGTACTCCTTCCCTTACCCCCTACCCTGCAACAACCCCCCCCCCCCTTCCTGCAACAGTGTAATCACTCAAGTTGACTTAAATTCGGATATAAAACATTTGATAGTCGTGTATTTATTAATTTAATTACTGCATTTAACGTATTTAAAGCATCTCAAACTCGAAATTTTGTGACCTAATATTTTCTATTCTTATCCATATTAACATTACAATAGGGTCATCACCCCTTTATACTAAGTCTTAACCTGGTGAGACGGAACCAGGCGTACGGGTCTAGGCGTACGGGTCTAGGCGTACGGGTCCAGGCGTACGGGTCCAGGCGTACTAACCCCTACTAGGACAGGAGGTAACTTACCGCTAGTCTGAAGTCTCTGCACATGGGGTTGTAGGCGTTGGTGCCACAGATGAGGTAGTGTCCCGGGGACTTCTCCGTCAGGATGCGCACGTAGTTCTGGCACACCTCCTCCGACCCGCCCTTCATGTAGCACGACTTCATCTGCGCGGCGTTCGGGTGCCATTCCACCCTCTGCTGGGGAAGACACAAGGCGGGGAGATGGGTTACCTCACACAGTTATACTGAACACATACACAAGTTACCTTAGTTACACTAAACACACGCACATGAAGGGTTACCTCACAGTTACACTGAACACAACTCTCGTCAAGATGGTGGAGGCTGAAACACAAGACTTGCTTACATACATATACTGCCTTCATACTCGCTTAACTCTTTATGCAAATCAACTCACTCTTACCTGCTGCGCTGGCTAGTTAGACCCAGTTATTGGAGGTCCGTACCCGAGTTACTCGTGTCCTTAGCCATTCTCGCAAGTTTGCAACAACTTTTGTTTATAACTTAGTCCCGTACTTTAAATTAAGGACAAATTTGTAATATTCGCCTACAGCATAGTGAAGTGTGAGGTTACCTTGAGGTGCTTCCGGGGCTTAGTGTCCCCGCGGCCCGGTCGTCGACCAGGCCTCCTGGTTGCTGTAATCACGAGGATACCATTGTAAACCATTACGTTCTTTGCCACTCCCTAAAACATTAAGCATTTTTTACCTAACCGGACGAACCTATTGAGGCCGACGCATATAAAACGTCAATACCGCGGTGCTTTCATTTTTACCAGTAAGTCGCATGTTGAACGGATTGGTCAGTTCCGTTACAAATGAGACCTATTTGTTGAGATAAAGGGTCGGTCGCCCTAAGGCAATAATAATAATATTAAACTATCATTAGCCACCCTGTCAAGCAAAAATAATTTAAATATAAATTTATAAAAGTTATAGTGAGTTGAATATATTTACCAAGGGTGAAGCTATGTTAGGTTTTGGCCTTAAGGCCTATCAATAGCGGGAGGCTTATTAAGGCCATCACAGCCACCTGAGTCACCCACCAATTGGTACACTGTACACCTCAATATGCACCAGGATTAACTTCTGTTACACACTAGTGCACATTATTGATTTACAATGCTCATGGGTTGTGTGAGAGAGAGGGGGGCATGTAAACAATGAGTTAGGGGTTACAGCTCTTGCTTTCAGTTTCACCAGGTTCTTTTTTTTTTTTTTTTGCATCCATCAGTCTCAGAAGACTATGGAGTTGCGCGCTGGTTGCCGGTCAGGAGTGGCCTCTCCAGGGCGCACAGCCAGGGTAGGTTGATACGGAGGAGAAGCTGTCACCCATGCAGCAGGTCCCCCCCCCCTCTCCACGGCGCCGAAAGTCTCCAGTGGAAAGGCAAACGCCAATACAATTGGTTCCAGCGTTGTCGCAGGAACTGTCAGAACGAGGTTGATGGCAGGAGCTTCGTTTATAACCCGGCAAGAGGTGGAGGAGGATTAATTATTAATTAATATAATAATTATAATAACTGTTGTAATTAATAATTATTACTCTTGCTTTTGGTGGGTTATGAAGGAAGCTGTTGCCTTTCAACATCGTTCTGACAGTTCTTGTGACGGCGCTGGAACCAATCGTATTGGGGTTTGCCATTCCACTGGAGGGTTTTCAGGTTCCTTGTATGATTGTTGATTAGTTAAAAAAAATGTGTGCGTGTGTGGATGCAGATACATGTGTATCTAAGTAACTGCTAACCAGAATACATGCTTCCTGTATACACGCGTGCATGTATACCTACAATCGTTATCCACCTCCAGTAGAGGGAGCCAATGACATCCGAGAGGTGGTAAAGCCGAATTAAAGTGTGCAGAGGAGCCAGAGGCCGAAATCTCCAGCTGTTTAATCCCCCGGGGACTTGAGCCAACTGCCAGAATGCAGTGGAGATAGAAACCACCACCTCCCCCGAGGCCCAATCCCCCGGGCCATAAGCCAGTGCCACGCGTGCAAGGGAGGGCCAGAAGCCACCATCTTCCCTTGTTCAATCCCCAGCGACTTAAGTCAACTTCCGACACGTCTCTTGGCCCTCAGCTCCGGCCATTACTTTAATGAAATCCTCCACTCCTCTCGCCTCAAATTTCTGGAGAAATCTTAAATTACCTGATTTGCTTTTACTAAATTATTTTCTTATCCTAGAAAAAAATATATATTGTGTACCTGCATTTCTTCGTTATAATACTTCGTTACTGTTTCACTATTGCAACAATCAATAAATTTGTGTGTGTGAGTTCATTATTTTCCTTATTCATCAAATAATATTTTTCAAGATACAGTATATTGTATAAAATCTATTATACAGTCAATACATATTCCACCATTAAACTATTACATTCGCCAAATCACACCTTACTACCTTACTCGAAAGCTATCCTTTACTATCACCCATTCCCGTGTTAAATTACATCATCAAACTCGCCTCATCCGTGTCGCCAAATCGCCTCATCCGTGTCGCCAAATCGCCTCATCCGTGTCGCCAAATCGCCTCATCCGTGTCGCCAAATCGCCTCATCCGTGTCGCCAAATCGCCTCATCCGTGTCGCCAAATCGCCTCATCCGTGTCGCCAAATCGTGCACTAAGCACGCCCCAAATGCCCTCCTTCACTTGTTACATCTTGACCCTATTCCTGCACATTTCTACCCCCTTATCAATACATTTAGATCCTGGTTTTGCACATCCCAGTTGAATTCGTGTACATTCTAGTCGAAACTTTGCACATCCTGGTTCCATTCCTGTTCATCTTGGAGCCATCAACACAAACTCTGATCCAATCCCTGAACATGACAGTCACATTCAGGTCGATCCAGTTCTATCTCTGTAAATATTTGGTCCATACCAGACCTCCCTATCCATCCCAGTCCCATCTCGGTACAAAAAAAGTCCAACTTATCTTGGACCCATTCCAGCAGATCTCCGTATTTTCCCTGCACGCCTTGGTCCATCCCCTGCACATCCTAACTCCATCAGTGCATATTTCGAACCCCGCGATCCACATCCCAAGGGAGCCAGGCAAGGCGACTTACTTGAGCATCATAAAACTGCTCTAGGCCAGAGTCACTAATCAACCTCCGAGGTCTATGAGTACCCGTCCGGTGGGAGAGAGGGAGTGAGATGGGGAGGGGGAGGGAGAGAGGGAGAGAGAGAGAGAGGAGGTTCAGTGAAGGAAAGGGAAATGAGAAAAGAACAGCAGGGAGATAAAGAAGAGGTGGCAAGAAGGGAGATTAGGGAGGGAAAGAAAGAAAGAAGCGCGAGAAAGGAAGAAAGTAGAGAGAGAAGGAAGAGAAAGAAGAGAGCGGGCGGAGAGAGAGAGAGAAAACGGCCGCTGGACTTTTCAAATAGGAACCCGGCTGTGAATTCAAATGGCCAGATGAAACCTTGGAAGGTGATGATCTGGAAAGATCTGCAGGAATACTGGGGTGACTGGGGTAAACCTTGGCGAGTACTGGGGTGACTGGGGTAGACCTTGGTGAGTACTGGGGTAGACCTTGGTGAGTACTGGGGTAGACCTTGGTGAGTACTGGGGTGACTGGGGTAGACCTTGGTGAGTACTGGGGTAGACCTTGGTGAGTACTGGGGTGACTGGGGTAGACCTTGGTGAGTACTGGGGTGACTGGGGTAGACCTTGGTGAGTACTGGGGTGACTGGGGTAGACCTTGGTGAGTACTGGGGTGACTGGGGTAGACCTTGGTGAGTACTGGGGTGACTGGGGTAGACCTTGGTGAGTACTGGGGTAACTGGGGTAGACCTTGGTGAGTACTGGGGTAGACCTTGGTGAGTACTGGGGTGACTGGGAAGACCTTGGCGAGTACTGGAACGTCTTCATGAACCATGTGGGGTATTGGAACGTCCTTATGAACCATGTGTGGTGCTGGAACGTCCTTATGAACCATATGGGGTACTGGAACGTCCTTATGAACCATATGGGGTACTGGAACGTCCTTATGAACCATATGGGGTACTGGAACGTCCTTATGAACCATATGGGGTACTGGAACGTCCTTATGAACCATATGGGGTACTGGAACGTCCTTATGAACCATATGGGGTACTGGAACGTCCTTATGAACCATATGGGGTACTGGAACGTCCTTATGAACCATATGGGGTACTGGAACGTCCTTATGAACCATATGGGGTACTGGAACGTCCTTATGAACCATATGGGGTACTGGAACGTCCTTATGAACCATATGGGGTACTGGAACGTCCTTATGAACCATATGGGGTACTGGAACGTCCTTATGAACCATATGGGGTACTGGAACGTCCTTATGAACCATATGGGGTACTGGAACGTCCTTATGAACCATATGGGGTACTGGAACGTCCTTATGAACCATATGGGGTACTGGAACGTCCTTATGAACCATATGGGGTACTGGAACGTCCTTATGAACCATATGGGGTACTGGAACGTCCTTATGAACCATATGGGGTACTGGAACGTCCTTATGAACCATATGGGGTACTGGAACGTCCTTATGAACCATATGGGGTACTGGAACGTCCTTATGAACCATATGGGGTACTGGAACGTCCTTATGAACCATATGGGGTACTGGAACGTCCTTATGAACCATATGGGGTACTGGAACGTCCTTATGAACCATATGGGGTACTGGAACGTCCTTATGAACCATATGGGGTACTGGAACGTCCTTATGAACCATATGGGGTACTGGAACGTCCTTATGAACCATATGGGGTACTGGAACGTCCTTATGAACCATATGGGGTACTGGAACGTCCTTATGAACCATATGGGGTACTGGAACGTCCTTATGAACCATATGGGGTACTGGAACGTCCTTATGAACCATATGGGGTACTGGAACGTCCTTATGAACCATATGGGGTACTGGAACGTCCTTATGAACCATATGGGGTATTGGAAATCCGAGTCCTTGAGAGGTTACTGGATATCTCAGTGTATCTAGGCTCCATTTCCTTAAGACAGGGCGTTTAGAAGGTTTGTGCAATTCTTGATTAATAAACAAGTTCAAGAATACAGGCTGAGGCGACCTGTATCCCTAGACAGTCCCCCTAGACAGTCTCCCTAGACAGTCCCCCTAGACAGTCTCCCTAGACAGTCCCCCCTAGACAGTCTCCCTAGACAGTCCCCCCTAGACAGTCCCTCCCTAGACAGTCCCCCCTAGACAGTCTCCCTAGACAGTCCCTCCCTAGACAGTCCCTCCCTAGACAGTCCCCCCCTAGACAGTCCCCCCTAGACAGTCCCTCCCTAGACAGTCCCCCCTAGACAGTCCCCCCTAGACAGTCCCCCCTAGACAGTCCCCCCTAGACAGTCCCCCCTAGACAGTCCCTCCCTAGACAGTCCCTCCCTAGACAGTCCCCCCCTAGACAGTCCCCCCTAGACAGTCCCTCCCTAGACAGTCCCCCCTAGACAGTCCCCCCCTAGACAGTCCCCCCTAGACAGTCCCCCCTAGACAGTCCCCCCCTAGACAGTCCCCCCTAGACAGTCCCCCCCTAGACAGTCCCCCCTAGACAGTCCCCCCTAGACAGTCCCCCCCTAGACAGTCCCCCCTAGACAGTCCCCCCTAGACAGTCCCCCCCTAGACAGTCCCCCCCCTAGACAGACCCCCTAGACAGTCCCCCCTAGACAGTCCCCCCTAGACAGTCCCCCCTAGACAGTCCCCCCCTAGACAGAACCCCCCTAGACAGTCCCCCCCTAGACAGTCCCCCCTAGACAGTCCCCCCTAGACAGTCCCTCCCTAGACAGTCCCTCCCTAGACAGTCCCCCCTAGTCAGTCCCCCCTAGACAGTCCCTCCCTAGACAGTCCCCCCTAGACAGTCCCCCCCTAGACAGTCCCCCCTAGACAGTCCCCCCTAGACAGTCCCTCCCTAGACAGTCCCCCCTAGACAGTCCCCCCTAGACAGTCCCCCCTAGACAGTCCCCCCCTAGACAGTCCCCCCCCTAGACAGTCCCCCCCCCTAGACCCCCTAGACAGTCCCCCCCTAGACAGTCCCCCCCTAGACAGTCCCCCCCTAGACAGTCCCCCCCTAGACAGTCCCCCCCTAGACAGTCCCCCCCCTAGACAGTCCCCCCCTAGACAGTCCCCCCCTAGACAGTCCCCCCCTAGACAGTCCCCCCTAGACAGTCCCTCCCTAGACAGTCCCCCCCTAGACAGTCCCCCCCTAGACAGTCCCCCCCTAGACAGTCCCCCCCTAGACAGTCCCCCCCCCTAGACAGTCCCCCCTAGACAGACCCCCCCCTAGACAGAACCCCCCTAGACAGTCCCCCCCTAGACAGTCCCTCCCTAGACAGTCCCCCCTAGACAGTATCCCCAACACAACCTTAGTTACACATTTATAAAACCTTCATTTGGGTCGTCAGTCTTCGATGGGTTTGGTAGTTCCCTGACAACAGTCGCACTGTGCACTCAGTTTCTCGCTCAATTCTTTGTTTTTTTTATCAGAGAATATTCCATCTGCCCTAAACAAGAACCCAATACTGTAAGTGATTTTTTGTATTTGAATTTTACACTGAAATATTTTGTTCAGCTTTTTTTTTCAATTTCGGTAATGGCTTTTTGCAATCTCAAGGGCTTTATTTTTTATATATTTTTTTTTTTAGTTTTAATATTATTATTATATAATTTTCAAACCAGGTTGTCATTTTGTTTTGCAGCGAGACGTTTGATACGGGCATGCGCCATCTACGCTTGCAACCGGTTATGGACCGCACGTCAAGGGCACGTCAAGGGCACGTCAAGGGCCCGTCAAGGGCCCGTCAAGGGCACGTCAGGGGCACGTCAAGGGCACGTCAGGGGCTCGTCAAGGCCACGTCAAGGGCACGTCAAGAGCAGTTCAAGGGCACGTGTATCAACAGGGAGCCCCCATGCAAGACGGTATAACACACGAAGCGCCCAAGTCCACCTGACCTGTCATTTCAAGCCCAAGTTAGGAGACACTGCCTGCAATGTCTTGCAAGACAAAACAACATACATCTTGCTGCTGCTGCTGCTGCGGCTGGCTGACTGGCTGGCAGACAGAGGAACTGGGGGGGGGGGAGGGATGACCTGTGGACAAGCATGCAAGAAGGCTCATCTCTAGTCTTGACCCGTTCAGGACGGACTGGCCAATGCACCACAGACTTCAACACCGGAGATATATCCCCAGACTGTTATGACAAGATCAATATTCTCAAGATTCCCTATCTGGCCCTAAGTCATTGACAACCAAAAGTTGGCGATGACAACAGAAGGCGCTCAGCAATCACAAGAGCTTGGTGCTAGTTGTACCATTCTTAAGAACATCACTCAATCAGCGATCATTCACTCCTAAGCTGACTATCATTTAAAACATGTTCTTTTAACACATAAATACGCGTGAATTCAAATCAAACATTGATATAGTTTAACAACTCTTATATCTTGCTGTATCACTAGGAACCTCAACACCATTCTTAATGATGTGAGAGAGGGGAGAGATGAGAGTAATTACCTAAGTGTAGTTACAGGATGAGAGCTACGCTTGTGGTGTCCCGTCTTCCCAGCACTCTTTGTCATATAACGCTTTGAAACTGGATGTTTCAATGTGGATGAGAGCGCGAGCTGGCACCTTGTGGCCCCGCTCCTCATAAATATGAGACGAGATTAACGAGTTAACACGACGGGTGAATGGCATGGTTAATAACATTACCCGGCCAGAACCAAAACATCACGTTAAACGCATTAGCACAAAACTTGAAACAAACCCAAAATATCAAACTCCAAAGCTAAAACACACACACACATAAAATGTCCCTCCAGGCATTTGGAGCCAGGTGAAGCGGGATAATCCTGACAAAGCGCAGTCAAGTGAGGAAAAAGTGGAGACAAAAATAAGATCGCGCAACCGAGTGCACCAATCAGCGCCGGGCGCCCATGACGGCAGGGAATTGGCACTTGCCTGGCGCGCCGCCCCCCAGGGTATGGCTCCAGTGTCATCAACAGGGGGCGCCTCCCCCCAGGGTATGGCTTCAGTGTCATCAACAGGGGGCGCCTCCCCCAGGGTATGGCTCCAGTGTCATCAACAGGGGGGCGCCTCCCCCCCAGGGTATGGCTCCAGTGTCATCAACAGGGGGGCGCCTCCCCCCCAGGGTATGGTTCCAGTGTCATCAACAGGGGGCGCCTCCCCCCAGGGTATGGCTCCAGTGTCATCAACAGGGGGCGCCTCCCCCCAGGGTATGGCTCCAGTGTCATCAACAGGGGGGCGCCTCCCCCCCAGGGTATGGTTCCAGTGTCATCAACAGGGGGCGCCTCCCCCCAGGGTATGGCTCCAGTGTCATCAACAGGGGGCGCCTCCCCCCAGGGTATGGCTTCAGTGTCATCAACAGGGGGCGCCTCCCCCAGGGTATGGCTCCAGTGTCATCAACAGGGGGGCGCCTCCACCCCAGGGTATGGTTCCAGTGTCATCAACAGGGGGCGCCTCCCCCAAGGTATGGCTCCAGTGTCATCAACAGGGCGCGCCTCCCTCCAGGGTATGGCTCCAGTGTCATCAACAGGGCTCCCCCTCCCCCAGGGTATGACTCCAGCATCATCAACAGGGCTCCCCTCACCCCAGGGTATGGCTCCAGTGTCATCAACAGGGCTCCCCTCCCCCAGGGTATGACTCCAGCATTATCAGCAGGGCTCCCCTCCCCCCCAGGGTATGGCTCCAGTGTCATCAACAGGGCTCTCCTCCCCCAGGGTATGACTCCAGCATCATCAACAGGGCTCCCCTCCCCCAGGGTATGGCTCCAGTGTCATCAACAGGGCTCTCCTCCCCCAGGGTATGACTCCAGCATCATCAACAGGGCTCCCCTCCCCCCAGGGTATGGCTCCAGTGTCATCAACAGGGCTCTCCTCCCCCAGGGTATGGCTCCAGTGTCATCAACAGGGCGCGCCTCCCTCCAGGGTATGGCTCCAGTGTCATCAACAGGGCTCCCCCTCCCCCAGGGTATGACTCCAGCATCATCAACAGGGCTCCCCTCCCCCCAGGGTATGGCTCCAGTGTCATCAACAGGGCTCCCCTCCCCCAGGGTATGACTTCAGCATCATCAACAGGGCTCCCCTCCCCCCAGGGTATGGCTCCAGTGTCACCAACAGGACCTTAGCTGGTCCCCCGCTCTCACCCCCTACCCCCCCCACTCCCCTGGCTCAACTCGGTAAACATTATCAGTGTACTGTGACACTTGATGATATACTGGACTTGTACCCGAGATTGACTATGTAATGCATCAGTTATGTAATGAGTGTGTGTGTGTGTGTGTGTGTGTGTGTGTGTGTGTGTGTGTGTGTGTGTGTGTGTGTGTGTGTGTGTGTGTGTGTGTGTGTATGTGTGTGTGTGTGTGTGTGATGCAAGTATAACATGAGATTATAACAACTCTTAATCACCTTCTGTTGTTAAGTGTTTGTTAATTTGCGTAAATGGATGTATTTTTTTGTATTTAGGATTGCATTTTAGACGCATTACAATCACTCTTATTGGCCGATTGTTCGGTAACTCACTGAGCTATGTGTCTAACGGGTCTCTTAACACTGTCCGTGGAGGACAGAAGAAAATGTATATGTGCTGGTTAGCAGTATAAATGTGTGGCCACGTGTGTGGTAGATAAAAACACCCCCCAACTCTCACACACCACCAAACACACACACACTCACACACACACACACACACACACACACACACACACACACACACACACACACACACACATACACACACAGAGGGGGGGGTGGTAGGTCTCCGTGTACCAGCCACCAATCACAAGTCATCAAACCACCACCATTGCCTCAATAATTCCCAGATAAAGCCACATTACGCAGAAGTGAAAACTAATAAAGTGACTGTAAGAGAGGTGACTGGCAGTCTAATAATAAACTGAGCTATGAGTGGGATCCGCTTCCAAGATGCCTTCTCAACAGTCATGTTGTAATGCTCCAGTTTGACAGTATTTCATCACTGGGTATGAAGTACCTGGTTGATACCTGCTTGATGGGGTTCTGGGAGTTGTTCTACTCCCCAAGCCCGGCCCGAGGCCAGGCTTGACTTGTGAGAGTTTGGTCCACCAGGCTGTTGCTTGGAGTGGCCCGCAGGCCCATATACCCACCACAGCCCGATTGGTCCGGAACGTTTTATAGAAAACAGTCTAGGCCGCTCTCCGCTAGGCCGCTCTAGGCCTGTAAACAAGTACAGGCCGTTCTCCACATGCGAACTACCACACCTGAACGACCTTAACCCAACCAAACAACCAACTGACCAAAAAACTAATCCACACAAACCAACCCACCCAAAAATCCAACCCCCCCCCCCCCGCTCCCCCCCATCTTTCCCCAAAACACACACAAACATACAAACACACACACACAAATATACATAAAACGGAATGGGAAATGTATGCGGCTGACTGAACAATCGATCTACTGGTAGAGTTTACCTATTTGCAACGTCACAGAAATGATTTACCTTTCTGAAATATAGCAACAGATTGGTTTACTGTCCTAAAAACGTGTTGACGAAGTAATTGAGTATTCTGAAACGTTTTGCTGAAGGGATTTATCAATGAGATTAAAAAAAAAAGGCAATAAAAATACATGGGACGTTAAGTATTGATAGGGCCTATAAAAAGTAATATAACGTCCAAATCCGACCAGGGATAAAAAAATGATTTGAAAAACGTGTAGGGTCCAAAAGCTTTTAAAAAGAGAGTAGTTTGCCATCACAGTAAAAAAGCATTTGTCAACTGGCAGTTCACATGATAAAGTGGGAGGGAGGGTACTGGGAGGGAGGGAGGGATGGAGAGAGATAAAGAGGGAGAGAGAGAGGGAGGCAGAAAAGGGGGGGGGGGGCCATATTAGAAGACAACCCACGTGCCTTACTGGCATTACAACAACCGCGTCCAACAGCCTGGTTGACCAGTCCAGCAACCAGGAGGCCTGGTCGATGACCGGGCCGCGGGGACGCTAAGCCCCGAAATCCTCTCAAGGTAACTTCAAGGCAAGGGAACAAACACAACTGCCTCTTTCCTCTCGTCATTTGACTCTCTCTCTTACAACTTCACTCAAAATAAATCGCTACACCAAAGAAAATTTCAACCGATTCTAAGAAACAGCCGCCAGGCGGCCGCCCAACTGTTTCAAGAGGCCTTTTTTATTTACTATATAGTACTATATAGTACTATAAGAGGAAGCACTATATATAAACATCGGACAGGCGCCAAAGGCACTTGTCACAACATGACTTGATATCTGAGACAGCGCACACTGGCAACAATCACCTTGTAACAACACTTGTGACATCAATTTCCCTGTAATTATGACACTAGTAACAAGCAGAAGAGCCTGTCAAGCAGCGTGACGTCAGGAGCAGTCATGCAACACTCCTGAGGACAACATACTTACAGCTAGCAGTAAACATGTGCAGTAAGAGCAGTATTTGACATAAAACATTACGTAATTAACTGAGTGCGTATTTACATTAATCATTTACATCACGGGAGGGAGCATTTACATAAATATGACGCATTTCAAACAACGCATGACGCACTTGCGTCCTAGATCGAGTACAAGCACCGAGCAACACACTCGCCCCCTTCCCAAGCTGAGGTGCTCCTCCCCGCCCCCCTCCCCCAAGCTGTGGTGCTCCTCCCCGCCCCCCCTCCCCCAAGCTGTGGTGCTCCTCCCCGCCCCCCTCCCCCAAGCTGTGGTGCTCCTCCCCGCCCCCCTCCCCCAAGCTGTGGTGCTCCTCCCCGCCCCCCTCCCCCAAGCTGTGGTGCTGCTCCCCGCCCCCCTCCCCAAGCTGAGGTGATCCTCCCCGCCCCCTCCCCAAGCTGTGGTGCTCCTCCCCGCCCCCCTCCCCAAGCTGAAGTGCTCCTCCCCGCCCCCCCGCCCCAAGCTGAGGTGCTCCTCCCCGCCCCCTCCCCAAGCTGAGGTGCTCCTCCCCGCCCCCCTCCCCAAGCTGAGGTGCTCCTCCCCGCCCCCCCTCCCCAAGCTGAGGTGCTCCTCCCCGCCCCCCCTCCCCAAGCTGTGGTGCTCCTCCCCGCCCCCTCCCCAAGCTGAGGTGCTCCTCCCCGCCCCTCCCCAAGCTGAGGTGCTCCTCCCCGCCCCTCCCCAAGCTGAGGTGCTCCTCCCCGCCCCTCCCCAAGCTGAGGTGCTCCTCCCCGCCCCTCCCCAAGCTGAGGTGCAGCTGCTGCATAATTCACGGCAACAACCTGCTCAATCAATGTGTGTATCAATATTTAAAAAGATTCAGTTCCGCAGAGGAACAGAAAAGTCTACAAATAATTATTCATAAAATTGTTTAAACGTCGCACTTTTGACTTTGGCCCGTGTGAGGCGCTCACATATATTCATACATGTGTGTGTGTGTGTGTGTGTGTGTGTGTGTGTGTGTGTGTGTGTGTGTGTGTGTGTGTGTGTGTGTACTCGTCTAGCTGTGCTTGCGGGGGTTGAGCTCTGACTCTCTGGTCCCGCCTCTCAACTGTCAATCAACAGATGTACAGGTTCCTGAGCCTACTGGGCTCTCCCATATCTACATTTAAAAACCGTGTAATGGAGCCAGCCTCCACCACATCACCATCTGTTAACGACTGTTACACTGAAAAAGTTCTTTCTAACGTCCCTGTGGCTCATTTGCATCGGCTCAGTTTCTAGAAAGACAAAGCTGGAAAAAGTTCAGAGGTATGCCACTAGGCTAGTCCCAGAACTAAGAGGCATGAGTTACGAGGAAAGGCTGCGGGAGATGCCCCTTACGTCGCTGGGGGACAGGAGAGCTCTGGGAGTGATGATCACTTCCTACAAAATTCTCAGAGGAATTGACAGAGTAGATAAACAGTTTAACATGGGTGGAACGCGAACAAGGGGACTCCTAGCGGACACACTGGACGCCTAAAGGACATACTGGACTCCTAAGGGGCCAAACAGAGTGCAAGAATTTCATGGTTCGAAAGCCTAAGACACGAGAAACAAGGATGAAACCCAAAATATCGAGTGTGTGGCGCGGTGATCCTCGCGCGGGAGGTCAACAGAGGTCAGAGTACTTAAGCGGACCCCGAGTAAATATATATGAAGGTGGGATTAGCGAGAGACTCGTAAATCATCACCCCCTCCCCCGCACTCCCAGGACTGGCCGCCTAGGCTAGGCTAAGAGTTTAAAGTTGATAGATGACGCCTCAGAGGGGGGGACTAAATGTTATTGATGTGGAGACGCTCGTCTCACTGTGTTCTCCTGACTGGTGTACTACCAACTGGTGTACCTGTGTACCACAAAGGTACCACACCGCCACCAGGTCCTCTACCTGGAGGTACTGTGTGGCACCATTGGGTCTAGTGAACTGGGGCCAGCTAGGGTATTTGTTGGACAAAATGCTCCTGGGTTAGGTAATTACTTAGCTAGTAAGTCAATTAATTAAGTCATTAGATAACGGGGTGTTGGGTGAGAGAGCAGGATGGTGAGTGGTGGTGGTGATGGTGAGGGTGGTGATGGTGAGGGTGGTGGTGGTGAGTGGTGGTGGTGAGTGGTGGTGGTGATGGTGAGGGTGGTGGTGGTGGTGAGGGTGGTGGTGAGGGTGGTGGTGGTGGTGAGGGTGGTGGTGATGGTGAGGGTGGTGGTGGTGGTGGTGGTGGTGAGTGGTGGTGGTGATGGTGGTGGTGGTGAGTGGTGGTGGGTATGTGTGAATTTACTATGTGTGTTTAATATTTGTATTTACTATATTTATCAGCAGAATCGAGTTATTAGCTCTTGGACTCCTCCTTTCTAACCAATTTATTTTTCCTCTATTATGTCTACTATATATATTTCTCTTACACACATATCCCTAGGTTGCTGCCCGTGCCAGCTGTCTAACTCCCAGGTACCTATTTACTGCTAGGTGAACAGGGGGCATCATGTTGAAAGAAACTCTGCCTATTTGTTTCTGCCTCGGCCGGGGATCGAACCTGGTCCCTTAGGACTACGACCCAAGAGCGCTCTCGACTCAGCCGCGAGGCCCCCTGGAATGTGCATTTTGGGGATCTACTGCGACAGTATTGTTGGGTCAAGGGTTACCTTACCTTGAGGTTACCTTGATGTGATTTCGGGGCTCAGCGACCCCGCGGCCCAGTCGTCGACCAGGCCTCCTGGTTGCTGGACTGGTCAACCAGGCTGTTGGACGCGGCTGCTCGCAGCCTGACGTATGAGTCACAGCCTGGTCGATCAGGAATCCTTTGGAGGTGTTTGTCCAGTTCTCTCTTGAACACTGTGAGGGGTCGGCCAGTTATGCCCCTTATGTGTAGTGGAAGCGTGTTGAACAGTCTCGGGCCTCTGATGTTGATAGAGTTCTCTCTTTCTCTCTCAGAGTACCTGTTGCACCTCTGCTCTTCAACGGGGATATTCTGCACATCCTGCCATGTCTCCTGGTCTCATGTGATGTTATTTCTGTGTGCAGGTTTGGGACCAGTCCCTTTACTATTTTCCATGTGTAAATTATTGTGTATCTCTCCCGCCTGCGCTCAAGGGAATACAGATTTAGAACTTTTAATCGGTCCCAATAATTAAGATGACTTATAGAGCGGATTCTAGCGGTAAAGTATCTTTGCACGCTCTCTCGGTCAGCAATTTATCGGGCTCTGAATGGGGCTGTTAGGGTGCAACAATATTCCACTCTAGAGAACTCTAGTGTTTTAAAAAGTATCAACTATGGTATGGCAGCCCTAATTTGGAAAGTCCTTGTTATCCAACCTGTCATTTTTCTTATAGTCGTGACAGCTACTTTATAGTGCTCTGTAAATCTAAGATCTTCTGACAAGATTACTCCTAGATCCTTTACATTGCTTTTTCCTTCTGTAGTGTGATTTGATTCCGTTTAATATATGGTTTCCATTTTTAAATTTTCATTTTTTCCCTAAAGCGCAGGAGCTGGAACTTATTTTCATTAATCATCATCATATTATCTGTGGCCCATTGAAAGACCTGATTTACATCCGATTGGAGGTTTGCCGTGTCCTCTGAATTGTCTATTCGCATGAAAATCCTGGTGTCATCTGCAAATGATGATACAGTGCTGTAGTTTGTATCCTTGTCTGTGTCTGATATTAGGATGAGGAAAAGTACCGGAGCAAGTACGGTACCTTGGAGGACTGAGCTTTTCACAGTAGATGACCCGGATTTGACTGTTGACTATTACACTCTGCGTTCTGTTCGTTAGAAAGTTGAAGGTTTATGAACAGTACTCCATAAAAGGCTGTTACAAAAGTTATAGAAACAGACTGGAGTAAAAGGTAAGGTGCTCCAGTGGATAAGGGAGTATCTAAGCAACAGGAAACGGCGAATAACTGAGGGTGTGACATCAGAATGGCGAGACGTCACAAGCGGACTCCCACAGGGCTCTGTACTTGGACCCATACTGTTTCTGATATATGTAAACGATCTTCTAGAGGGTATAGACTCATTCCTCTCAATATTTAATGATGCAAAAATTATGAGAAGAATCAAGACAGATGAAGAGAGACTACAGGACGACTTGGACAAACTGATGAAATGGTCTAGAAAATGGCTACTAAAGTTTAACTCAGGAAAGTGTAAACTAATGAACTTAGGCGAAGGGAGCAGAAGGCTGAACACAAGGTACCATCTGGGAAGTGAAATCCTGCAAGAGTCAAATAGAAAGAAAGATCTGGGGGTTGATATCACACCGAACCTGTCCCCAGAGGCCCACATCAAAAGGATATCATCAGTAGCATATGCTAGATTGGCCAACATAAGAACTGCCTTTAGAAACTTGTGTAAGGAATCGTTCAGGACCTTGTATATCACTTATGTTAGACCAATAGTATGCAGCTCCAGCCTGGAGTCAATACCTAGTTAAACACAAGACAAAGCTGGGGAAGATTCAGAGGTATGCCTCCAGACTAGTCCCAAAACTGAGAGGTATGAGCTACGGGGAAAGGCTACGGTAGCTAACCCTCACGTCCCTGGAAGGCAGAGGAGTAAGGGGAGACATGATAACCACGTACAAAATTATCAGGGAAATTAACAGGGTGGAAAAAGACAGACTATTTAGCACGGGTGGAACACGAACAAGAAGACACAGGTGGAAACTTAGTACCCAAATGAGCCACAGAGACGTTGGAAAGAACTGTTTCAGTGTCAGAGTAGTTATCAAATGGAATGCATTAGGCAGTGATGTGGCGGAGGCTGACTCCATACACAGTTTCAAATGTAGATATGATAGAGCCCAATAGGCTCCAGAATCTGTACACCAGTTGATTGACAGAACTGTCAATCAACATAATTATGAGAGGTCCCGCCTCTCAACTTTGAGAGGCGGGACCAAAGAGCAAATCCTCAACCCTCGCAAGCACAACTAGGTGAGCACAGAGAGAGAGAGAGAGAGAGAGAGAGAGAGAGAGAGAGAGAGAGAGAGAGAGAGAGAGAGAGAGAGGGGGGGGGGGAAAGAGGAGATTAAGGTGGTGTACAGGATTAACGCACTTAGAGAAATGGTCTTGATACATGCTGATTTATGTGAGGCTGAGTACCCGTGAGAAGGGGGTTGAGAAGTGGTGGTGGAGGAGGTCGACGACGAGGAGGAGGACGAGGAAGGAGGTAGAGGAGGAAGGAGGTAGAGGAGGAAGGAGGAGGAGGAGCAGGGAGTAGGACAGAGGAGGAGGAGGTCCACGGTTGTTCAACACCCTCCCAGCGAGTATAAGAAATATTGCCGGAACAACCGTGGACATCTTCAAGAGAAAACTAGATAGTTTTCTCCAAGGAGTATCGGACCAACTAGGCTGTGGTGGATATATGGGCCGCTCCAAGCAACAGCCTGGTGGACCAAACTCTCACAAGTCAGGCCGGGCTTGGGGAGTAGAAGAACTCCCAGAACCCCATCAAGCAGGTCGAGAAGAAAAAGCAGAAGCAGAAGCAGCAGCAGGCACGCACGCACGCACGCACGCACGCACGCACGCACACACACACACACACACGGTTGAGAGGCGGGACCAAAGAGCCAGAGCTCAACCCCCGCAAACACAACTAGGTGAGTACACACACACACACACACACACAATCCTGGAGTATGCGGCCCCAGCATGGAACCCCTACCTTGTCAAGCACAAGGCGAAGCTTGAAAAAGATAGGAAATATGCCACTAGACTAGTCCCAGAACTAAGAGGCATGAATTACGAGGAAAGGCTGCGGGAAATGCATCTCACGACACTGGAAGACTGAAGAGTAAGGGGAGACATGATCACTACCTACAAAATTCTCAGAGGAATTGACAGGATAGATAAACTGTTTAACACTGGTGGTACGCGAACAAGGGGACACAGCTGGAAACTGTGAGTACCCAAATGAGCCACAGAGACGTTACACGTTGTGCGTGCGTGTGCGTGCGTGTGCGTTCGTTCGCGCAGTTTGAATTGATCAAAATTCAAGCTTGTTCGCGCAAATATTACTCACGTAGCCCCAGTGAGTTTAGGTTGTGGATCACTGGGGCCACGTTAGAATTATTACCCGACTCGTCCCCCACCCCCCCTCTCAACCTCTCTTCCCTCCCAAAATCCCCCCCAATCCTTCCCTCCCCACATGCCCCCATTCATCGTCCCCCACTTCTCACTCCTTCCCCACTCCCTTCCCTCAACCTTGGAGGTTCCAGGGATGCATAGCGTAATCCTCGGAGCTCCTTGACTGAAATGATGGGCTGAATATTGAATCGAAGGCGCTTCCCACTCCGTGTGTAGTTGTGTGTGTAGTTGTGTATGTAGGTATGTGTGTAGGTATGTGTGTAGGTATGTGTGTAGGTGTAGGTGTGTGTGTAGGTGAGTGGGTGTGTAGGTGGGTGGGTGTGTGTGTGTGTGTAGGTGGGTGGGTGTGTGTGTGTAGGTGGGTGGGTGTGTGTGTGTAGGTGGGTGGGTGTGTGTGTGTAGGTGGGTGTGTGTGTGTAGGTGGGTGGGTGTGTGTGTGTGTGTGTGTGTGTGTGTGTGTGTGTGTGTGTGTGTGTGTGTGTGTGTGTGTGTGTGTGTGTGTGTGTGTGTGTGTGTGCGCGCGCGCGCGCGCGCGCGGGCGGGCGGGCGGGCGCGGGGGGGGGGGTAAGGGGGGTCCCTAATCCTCACACACATTTTGTAAATTTGCTAGGCCGAAGATAATGTGATATGTATCTCAGGATTTATGACTAAGGCACTGTTTGCGTGTTAAAAATATATATATATGTATATATATATATATATATATATATATATATATATATATATATATATATATATATATATATATATATATATATATATATATATATGTTTCTTTTCACTGTCGATGGTAATTGAAAAATCAATTCTCCAAAATTCATTTTTATTTCTAGTCTGACGCGACGCTTGAACGCGTTTCGTAATAACTTATTACATTTTCAAAGACTTTAGTTTACACACACACAACTGTAACCTGAAAACACTAAACAGAGTTTTACTAATGCTAAACACTTAAACAGCCTGTCTTATATACTCACATTTGGGTGAGGTGATATGTTGCAACAGTTTTGGACGAGGTGAACAAACTTTTGACCAACACAAGACAGAACACGGAACAATGGGTATTAATTGGATAAATGAAAAGGAAGAATGGAAGTAACTGCAAAGGGCCTATTGGCCCATACTTCCTCTTGATGCTTCTATATTGGTACGGAGTCTTGAAGTGGGTAGAATATAGTTGTGCATTAATTGGCTGTTGACTGCTGGTGTTGACTTTTTGATGTGTAGTGCCTCGCAGATGTCAAGCCGCCTGCTATCGCTGTATCTATCGATGATTTCTGTGTTGTTTGTTAAGACTTCTCTGGTGATGGTGATAGTGATACAGTGTTCTCTGGTGTTCATACAGTGTTCTCTGCTGTTCATACATCAGAGAACAGGCAAATCACTCATCAGACCCCCATCTCTGCTTGCACGTATGGCATCAAAAACGTCAATAAGCAAATGGGCTCGCCATAGCCCGTGCTGCTTGGAACTTTTTGTTCCAGGTAGCGAATCTTAAACAACAACAAATGTCAGCAAACATGGCACATTAAGTTTTCATCCCATACGCTTGTTTGGGATGCTTCCACCCGCCCCGCGTCTCGCTCTAATCTGGGACATTTATGTTGTAGATTCACTGAAAGCAAATGCAAGATCAAAGCCGGATAGAGGAGTGCAGAGACGTGTAGTGACTGCAGCCGCCCGACTCTCACAACCTAGTGGATCACCTGGCACAACCTTCTTCCGAGGTTATCTTGAGATCATTTCGGGGGCTTTAGTGTCCCCGCGGCCCGGCCCTCGACCAGGCCTCCACCCCCAGGAAGCAGCCCGTGACAGCTGACTAACACCCAGGTACCTATTTTACTGCTAGGTAACAAGGGGAGCGACTACAAGGAGCACTTCTCAAGGATTAGTTTCATCACCAGATCATCATTAATGTAGTGTAATTCCTGTCCGAATTAGGTGGAATAGATTATGTTAAACTGTTTTCTGGTTTTAAAAGGACCTAATAGGGTGCTATATTGGTTTTAATTACCGTTCAAACTTAACTTATAGAACAAGAATTGTTCTGCATCTTGTCTCGTTCGTCACTATTAAAACAGCGAAATTAGTGGACTAACCGTACCCAAATACGGAGAACACTGTACGAGCACCAGAGAACACTACGAACACCAGAGAACACTAAGTCAAGCTCTACGAAGGTTCTACAAGCTCTACGAAAATTCAAATGTCAATGACCCCAACACAACGCTATGTAAGGCTCCTGCAACTGTCAGGTCAGTGGACCCCGTGAAGCCCCTGGCGGCCATGGTGTATGGTGGACAGGAAGGGACGGGAGAGGGGAAGGGACGGGAGAGGGGAAGGGACGGGAGAGGGGAAGGGACGGGAGAGGGGAAGGGAAGGGAGAGGGGAAGGGACGGGAGAGGGGAAGGGAAGGGAGAGGGGAAGGGAAGGGAGAGGGGAAGGGAAGGGAGAGGGGAAGGGAAGGGAGAGGGGAAGGGAAGAGAAAGGAGAGGGGAAGGGAGAGGGGAAGGGAAGAGAAAGGAGAGGGGAAGGGAGAAGGGAAGGCACACGATTAACTAGGGGGATGGATTAACGGGTTTTGTGATGGTTAAATGAGATGGGTCGGGAAATGAATTACTGAAGGATTGTCATCGTGTACACGCCTAGCTGTACTTGCCGTGGTTGTGCTCTGGCTCTTTGGGCCCGCCTCTCAACCGTCAATCTATTTTTTTTTTATTAACATATTAGGTACATCTGCATTAGTGCTGCTACCCTAGACTATATGAAGTGGAGTACAGTGTGTCAAAAAAAAAAGCTAACTAGGTGATGCTAAAAAATCCCCATCACACAGGATGGTTAGTCATACAGAGGCATGGGATAATCGGTCGGGGGTCACCTGGTCCACCCTGGGGGCGGGGTCACCTGGTCCACCCTGGGGGGGGGGGTCTACTGGTGTACAGATTCCTGAGCCTACTGGGCTCTATCATATCTACATTTGAAACTGTGTATGGAGTCAGCCTCCACCACATCACTTCCTAGTGCAATCCCTTTACTATTGACACTGAAAACGTTCTTTCTAACGTCTCTGTGGCTCATTTGGGCACTCAGCTTCCACCTGTGTCCCCCGGGTATCCGAACAGCGTCATCTAGGATACAACTACTCTACGACCTACTCAGTAGACCAGGATAATTCAACACCTGTTACAAACCCGAAATAACAACTGCTTCCAACACAAAGGTTTACTCTTGGTGGAAATTTAAATCACAAAACAGTGTTTCAGCAACTCAAAACCTGTAGCAATGTTCACTGTTGACATATTTTTGTGTTACAAATTTGAGGTATTAATTTAATGTGGGGTTTTGGAATGTGTTATTACTATGGAGAGCAGTCACTTCCTGCTCTTCCTGCTCACGAGAGCAGAGAGCAGTTGAGAGGCGGGACCAAAGAGCCAAAGCTCAACCCCCGCAAGCACAATTAGGTGAGTACCCTATATATGGGGTAGGGATTCACTCCAGTTGTAACTAATTTGTTTTCCCCCCCTTACAGCTCACCAAAATCATCGATAGGCTGTAAAGCTGTGACCTAGGATTAAGACCCAAGGCCAGCAAGGCTTCCAGACCCCAGCTGTGACCTAGGATTAAGACCCAAAGCCAGCAAGGCTTCCAGACCCCAGCTGTGACCTAGGATTAAGACCCCAAAGCCAGCAAGGCTTCCAGACCCCAGCTGTGACCTAGGATTAAGACCCCAAAGCCAGCAAGGCTTCCAAACCCCAGCTGTGACCTAGGATTAAGACCCCAAAGCCAGAAAGGCTTCCAGACCCCAGCTGTGACCTAGGATTAAGACCCCAAAGCCAGCAAGGTTTCCAGACCCCAGCTGTGACCTAGGATTTAGAGTAAAACCCTTTTCAATGAGTGGAAGAGAAGAATGGCCAGCATTAATATCGAACAAGGGCCCCCCCCTTACACCAAGACAAATACTGCGACACTATGTACACCTTGGGAGGAACACACGGGGGTCCTATAACATGCAAGACAAACAAAAGCCCCTTTTATATTTGTCATCATCCGCGACCCAAACAAGGAAGCGCCAACCATCACACCGGACCAATATTAAGGGTCAGCAAATGACGAGTCAGTGTGGACCCCGCGGAGGCTAACGTGTCCTGCTGATGGCCATGTAAATACAACGTATGTAATGTAAATGTTCGAGAAAGAACAGAGAAAGTTTGTTGAGAGGTGAGGAGAGGTACAGTGGATCCCGTGGCTGGGATCACTGTCTCACATACGGGAAATTAAGGTGTAAATTCATGCATTAGAATGCAACATTGAGCGACGCAGCAAGCAGGCCGGGCCGTACCCTCCCGCCCGCTGACTCGACAGACGTGAGCTGGCTGGCCTGCACGCCGCTCTCAACCCCCGCAGTTCTTCCTTCTCCTCATTGTCCTGTGTCTCCTCCTCCTCCTCATGATTCTCCCTCCTGCACCTCCTGCTTCCTCACGTCTCATTCAATTAACAATAAAAGATAAGAGCTCATGTAGACAGACGATGAGTCGCAATAACGTGGCTGATGATTTGATGACCCAACCCGCGCATCAGAAAATGGAGAACATCGACGTTCCTGTCCGTCGAGGAACATTATCAAGTCGTGTAGCCATCATGACTCGTGCAGGCAGCAGCGGACAGCAGGATTAGGCGAGGAAGGAGCAGTCAGAAGCAAGCAGACGTGACTAATGTTCCTCGCACTCTCTCACACACTCAACTAGCCAGTCACAACACCACCAAATATCGGCATCATTATATTTTTTCCACCCATTTAGCATTGAAAAATACTAATGACCAACATGTGCTTAGCAATTGGTGTGGAATGTGATAACTGTGGAGGGAGGGGGGGTAGGGGGGTGATCGTGTTGTTGGTCTAGAATCCTCTAGAATGTCTAGTGATGGATGTCTGCAGATGCGGACAGCACGCTGGACTTGTGATCCTGTGGTTCCGGGTTCGATCCCAGGCACCGGCGAGAAACAATGGGCAGAGTTTCTTTCACCCTATGCCCCTGTTACCTAGCAGTAAAATAGGTACCTGGGTGTTAGTCAGCTGTCACAGGCTGCTTCCTGGGGGTGGAGGCCTGGTCGAAGTCCGGGCCGCGGGGACACTAAAAGCCCCGAAATCATCTCAAGATAACCTCAAGATCATGATGATGGATGTCTGTATTCTCCTCGATACATTATCGAGGAGAATAATCACATTCAAAGACTGCAACAAGCTACGGGAAGACCTGACCAAGCTGCAAGAATGGTCAGGAAAAAAATGGCTTCTAAAATTCAATACCAATCAATACCAAGTAATGAAGACAGGTGCTGGGAACAGAAAGCAACACACACAAGGTACCAACTGGGAGGAACAGTCTCCCGATGTCCGGCAAGAAATAATACCAACAAGAATTCTCACTGCCCCTATACCCCCAGGGTACACACACACACCGGACAACGCCAGGGGCATGTGCAACGTTGGTTAAATCTAGTACTACTTTCATGTATCTGAAGCA
>NC_091200.1:5700865-5773365 GCF_040958095.1 Procambarus clarkii | reverse complement strand
AAAAGTTAAAAAATGTCACAAGGCTAGTCCCAGAACTAAGAGGCATGAGTTACGAGGACAGGCTGCGGGAAATGCACCTCACGACACTGGAAGACAAAAGTAAGGCGAGACATGATCACTACCTACAAAATTCTCAGAGGAATTAACAGCGTAGATAAAGATAAACTGTTTAACACGGGTGGTACGCGAACAAGGGGACACAGGTGGAAACTGAGTACCCAAATGAGCCACAGGGACGTTAGAAAGAACTTTTTCAGTGTCAGAGTGATAGAATGCAACAGATGGAATGCATTAGGCAGTAGTGTGGTAGAGGCTGACTCCATACACAGTTTCAAATGTAGATATATTAGAGCCCAGTAGGCTCAGAAATCTGTACATCAGTTGATTGACAGTTGAGAGGCGGGACCAAAGAGCCAGGGGCTAGATTCACGCAACAGTTACGCAAGTTCTTACGAACGTGTTCATCTTTCCTCAATCTTTGACGAGTTTGGTTACATTTATTAAACAGTTTACAAGCATGAAAACATCAGAATCCACTGTTGTTATTGTTATAAAGAGCCTCCTGGTGCCTCGGAGCTCATTAACTGTTTAATAATTGTAAACACAGCCGCCAAAGATTGAGAAAAGATGTACAGGTTCGTAAGTACTTGCGTAACTGCTTCGTGAATCTGGCCCCTGAGCCAGATTCACACGCATAACTAGGCGAGCTCAACTAGGTGAGCGCACGCAGGCCGAAGATGAGCGAGAGCCCATTCTTTAAAATGCAAATAATTTAGCCTCCGAGCCCTGCCAATGGAAGTATACAAAATAAAATACCATAAAACACGAGACAGTGTCCCGACTGAGTATAAATATTTCCAGTATCATACAAAAATCAACATCAATTAAATCACCAACCTTTGACAAAATATTTACATGACTTCCAACGGCATAAAACAACAAAGCCCCCTCCCCCATCCCCCCTTCAAAAAAAAAGTAAATAAAGTACTATTTTTGTGTTTACAATTTAAAAACATCGTAATTAAACCATTAAACTCTTATTAAAGTTCCCGCCACATGAACACAGGGCTGGCTAGCGTCCAAGCACCCAGTCCTCACTGTCACCAACTGCGCTACGCCCTGGCGGCCCACAGTTTAGTGCGCTACGGGGCCACACTTTACAATACCACGTGGCCACACTTTACAATACCATGGGGCCATGTTCTAAGTGTCCATAGTTTAGAACGCCACGGGGCGGCATAGTAGGGAGGTCAACGTTCAGAACGCCACGGGGCGGCATAGTAGGGAGGTCAACGTTCAGAACGCCACGGGGCGGCATAGTAGGGAGGTCAACGTTCAGAACGCCACGGGGCGGCATAGTAGGGAGGTCAACGTTCAGAACGCCACGGGGCCATATTCTAGGTGGGCACAGTTTAACACGCTGCAGGGACCACAGTTCAAAACACAATTGAGAATGCCTCAGGGCCATATCCTAGAGGGAGGGGGCACATTTTAGACCACAGCTTGCGAGTGCCATGGGACAATATCGTGTGGGGGGGGGGGGGGGAAGCAACGACTTGGGGCAAATCCTTAGGGGGCCCGATAACTTAGATACGGCTGCTGACAGCTCTTGCCGGTCAAGTTCCCTGACTGGCCACACGGATGGTTCCTGCTGTAAGAATATACATTCCCTCCCCTTACCATTACTGTTGAAGTGCTCACAATCCGGTATTTCTGTTCGGCTTCATCCTTGGCGAGCACATTAATAATACCATGTTTGAAACTCCGTCGTGTCTTATACATGAATCTATGATGCAAATGCCTCGTTGCCCTCGTCAGTGTCAACTGTTACACGCGCTTTGAACTCTGCAACGATACTCTTGCATGTTGCATGTGTTCCTTGGTCAGCTAGCACGAGGCACAAGCTCTCACACACATTTTTGTGTGTGTGCACTAATGTGCTGGGCGTGTAGTAGCGGGGTGGGGGGGGGGGGGAAAGGGGGGGAAATTGCAGCAGTGAAACAAGGGGAGAAAATACCCAGCATCGTCTAACATTCAGGTCTAATCATACACTTCCTGTCGTGTCATCAACATTCCCCAACTATTCGTCCATTTGGAATGACCTGCCTATCTGAAGTTACAATATATCAACACTTGCAAACATCGAGCGAGGCATCATGCAGTAGTCTGACGACAATACATATTTGAACGCCAATGGGTCATCTCAACAATTTACAGATGTACACAGTGTTATCGAAACAAACAATAATGGCCTTTTTGCCAACATCTTATTATACGTTAATTACTATTCGGAATTATTCCATAGAGTGTAGTGTGGAGTGTCACCAAACTTGATCTTGCACTCATATTGCTGGTTACAGGGAGCCATGCAACACCTTATTCTAAGAGATTATGTACTCGTTATTGTTGCTGTTTTAGATTTAGCTACTCAGAACGAAGTGTCCATGTATCACGGGCTATGGTGAGCCCGTAGTTATGTATTTATACCCCTTGTCCTGGCTGGTGAACTCTTCTTCACTAGACCCAGCTGGTGGGAGCTCCCGTGAACCCCACACACACACACACACACACACACACACACACACACACACACCCCAATATGCTATAACGACACACACACACACACACAGACACACACACACACACACACACACACACACACACACACACATACCCCAACATGCTATAACCACACACACAGACACACACACACACACACACACACACACACACACACACACACACACACACACACACATAGAGTATTGAAAACTAGAGTATTGAAGTCAAGAGTATGAAAACAACAACAAGGCAGTTAACACTATAATTGAGAGGGCAGCCTCTGCTGCCTGTAGAAATAGATCCCACCTGCTCATCATGGGCGACTTCAATCACGGAAAGATTGACTGGGAGAACAAGGAACCGCATGGAGGCGAGGATACGTGGAGAGCCAAACTATTGGAGGTGGTGACAAGCAACTTTTTAACGCAGCATGTCGGAGAACCCACAAGGATGAGAGGCAATGACGAACCAGCGAGACTCGACCTAGTCTTCACTCTGAACGACTCCGACATAAGAGAAATCGGTTTTGAGGACCCAGTAGGAATGAGCGACCACAGTGTACTGGTGTTTGAGTACTTGATTGAAGAAGGGTTATTGAACTCCAGGAGGGATACCGAAACCAAAAGGTTAGCATACCGAAAGGGAAACTATGAGGGGATAAGAAAATTCCTAACAGATATAGCATGGGAAACAGAGCTCAGGGGAAAGACGGCCCAAGATATGATGGATTACATCACGCAGAAGTGCAAGGACGCAGCAAACAAGTTTGTCCCAGTCCAAGAGGAAAACAGAGAAATGAAGATGAGAAACCCATGGTTTAATCAAAGATGTAGGCTAGCTAAGCAGCAAAGTAAAAGGGCATGGAGAAACTATAGGAATAACAGGACACTGGAGAGCAGAGAAAGATACCAGAATGCCAGGAATGAATATGTCAGGATGAGAAGAGAGGCAGAAAGACAATACGAAAATGACATCGCAAGCAAGGCAAAGACTCAGCCTAAATTGTTGCATAGCCACATTAGGAGAAAAACAACAGTAAAGGAACAGGTTATGAGATTAAGGATAGGGGCGGAAGGATTCACTACAAATGACAAGGAAGTGTGTGAGGAATTGAATAAGAAATTCCAGGAGGTCTTCACCTTAGAACAAGGAGAAATTCCAGAGGTAAGTGAGGGAATAGCTAACTAGGAACCACTGGAAGAGTTTGAGATTACCAGTGGGGAAGTAAGGAAGTGTTTACTAGAGTTGGACGTGACGAAGGCTATAGGCCCAGATGGAATCTCCCCTTGGGTTCTAAAGGAAGAAGCAAGAGAACTGAGCCTACCACTCTCCATAGTGTATAACAAATCACTGGCAACAGGGGAACTGCCAGATATTTGGAAAGCAGCTAACGTAGTCCCGATATACAAGAAAGGGGATAGACAGGAGGCACTGAACTACAGGCCAGTGTCCCTAACCTGCATACCATGCAAGCTGATGGAGAAGATTGTGCGAAAAAAACTAGTGGAGCATCTGGAGCGAAGGAACTTTGTAACACAGCATCAACATGGGTTCA
The DNA here is from genome assembly GCF_040958095.1 of Procambarus clarkii. Classification (NCBI taxonomy): domain Eukaryota; kingdom Metazoa; phylum Arthropoda; class Malacostraca; order Decapoda; family Cambaridae; genus Procambarus; species Procambarus clarkii. Next base: position 5,769,248 of record NC_091200.1, on the reverse strand, counting down.
GGGATGGCAGGTCCTGCCTCACAGGGTTACTTGAATTCTACGACCAGGCAACAAAAATAAGGCAAGAAAGAGAAGGGTGGGCAGACTGCATATTTTTGGATTGTCAGAAAGCCTTTGATACAGTGCCACACAAGAGGCTAGTGCGAAAGTTGGAGATGCAGGCTGGAGTGAGAGGGAAGGTACTCCGGTGGATAGAGGAATACCTAAGCAACAGGAGACAACGAGTCTGTGTGAGGGGTGAGGTCTCAGATTGGCGAGACGTCACAAGTGGAGTCCCGCAGGGGTCAGTCCTTGGACCTATACTGTTTCTGGTATATGTAAATGATCTCCCAGAGGGTATAGATTCGTTCCTCTCAATGTTTGCCGACGATGCAAAAATTATGAGGAGGATTGAAACAGAGGATGATAGTAGGAGGCTACAAGATGACCTGGATAGACTGAGTGAATGGTCCAACAAATGGCTGTTGAAGTTCAACCCGAGTAAATGCAAAGTAATGAAACTAGGCAGTGGAAACAGGAGGCCAGGCACAGGATACAGAATAGGAGATGAAGTACTTAATGAAACAGACAGAGAGAAAGATCTAGGAGTTGATATCACACCAAACCTGTCTCCTGAAGCCCACATAAAGAGAATAACGTCTGCGGCATATGCGAGGCTGGCTAACATCAGAACGGCGTTCAGGAACCTGTGTAAGGAATCATTCAGAATCTTGTACACCACATATGTAAGACCAATCCTGGAGTATGCGGCCCCAGCATGGAGCCCGTACCTTCTCAAGCACAAGACGAAGCTGGAAAAAGTCCAAAGGTATGCTACTAGACTAGTCCCAGAACTAAGAGGCATGAGTTATGAGGAAAGGCTACGGGAAATGCACCTCACGACACTGGAAGACAGAAGAGTAAGGGGGGACATGATCACAACCTACAAAATCCTCAGGGGAATCGACCGGGTAAACAAGGATGAACTTTTCAACACTGGTGGGACGCGAACAAGGGGACACAGGTGGAAGCTGAGTACCCAAATGAGCCACAGAGACGTTAGAAAGAACTTTTTCAGTGTCAGAGTAGTTAGCAAATGGAATGCATTAGGAAGTGATGTGGTGGAGGCTGACTCCATTCACAGTTTCAAATGTAGATATGATAGAGCCCAATAGGCTCAGGAATCTGTACACCAGTTGATTGACGGTTGAGAGGCGGGACCAAAGAGCCAGAGCTCAACCCCCGCAAGCACAATTAGGTGAGTACAATTAGGTGAGTACATACCCCAACATGCTATAACCACACACACACACACACACACACACACACACACACACACACACACACACACACACACATTCCCCAACATGCTATAACCACACACACACACACACAGACACACACACACACACACACACACACACACACACACACACACACACACACACACACACACACACACACACACACCCCAATATGCTATAACGACACACACACACACACAGACACACACACACACACACACCACACACACACACACACACATACCCCAACATGCTATAACCACACACACACACACACAGACACACACACACACACACACACACACACACACACACACACACACACACACACACACCCCAACATGCTATAACCACACACACACACACACACACACACACACACACACACACACACACACACACACACACACACACACACACATACCCCAACATGCTATAACCACACACACACACACACACACACACACACACACACACACACACACACACACACACACACACCAACATGCTATAACCACACACACACACACACACACACACACACACACACACACATACCCCAATATGCTATACTTCTCTTAAACCACACTCCAACGTTCTTCCCTTCCCTTTCCCCGTATCAACACCCCTTCCACAAACTCCCACTACCAAAATACGCTCCCAGGATATTTTCTCCTTCCCGCCAAATCTTGAGGTGGAGACGACTTATGGTATACAGTGCTTGATACATTAGATTGTTACTACCCGCGCTCCCAGAGCCTGAGCACCACTCCCGCCCGACATATGAGGCGAACTGTGAGGACACTCATCAAAGGCTTCTTCCCCCACATCCGGACTCTCTCACGATGTCCCGCCATGCTCCGGGAGAGATCCGTCTCAGGCACTCTCACACACACACCACCACCCACCATGGGAAAGGAAGGTGGCGGGGGGGGGGGTGTGGAAAAGGAAGGGGCGTGGAGTGGAAAGGACGGAAAAGGAAGGAACCGGTGGACGGAAAAGGAAGGGCCCCGGGAGACGGGAAAGGAAACGGCCCCGGGAGACGGGAAAGGGCCCCGAGGGACAAAAGGAAGGGCCCAGGGGACGGAGAAGCATGGGAAAGGCTGAACCAAGGGACGGAAAAGGAAGGGGGGGGGACGATGATGAGAAAACAAGATTTGAACAAACTGCACAGTAAAGGGAGACCTCTATGACAGTAATAAAGGCTGGGAGAGAGGAGGAGGGAATGAAGGTGCGTGCAGGAAGGGAGAGGAGGGCGTCAGAGAAGGCAGGAGAGAGGAGGAGGAGAGGGGGGGGGGGTAAGGAGGAGGGGCTGTAGGGAAGAGAGGAGGCACAAAAGGATTATTACCATGGGGCCTGAGGAATGCCAGAAGCAGCCGGCCGGACCCTGGCAATATCGCCACGCTGACGAACACGCGCCACTTCCCACACAAATATTACACCCAGATTACATAGGACGTGGCGGCCCCTCTCGTCAGTTATTAATACCTGAAGCTGCGTCCACCGCCCCACGGGGCTCCCAGCGACAAGCCCCGAGGGGTACCTCACCTTGCGATGATTTCGGGGCTCAACGTCCCCGCGGCCCGGTCCCCGACCAGGCCTCCTGGTTGCTGGACTGGTCAACCTGGATGTTGGACGCGGCTGCTCGCAGCCTGACGTATGAATCACGGCCTGGTTGATCTGATATCCTTTGGAGTACACAGCACCCTTCACGGCTACAAGTCACATCGTACCCAAGACGATTTGCCAATGGATTTTGAAACCTAACTTAGCCCAACCCAACTCAGCCTAACCCAACTTAGAGAAATACAGCCTAACCTTAGCTACTACAGCCTAGCATAGCAATCTATACGGTTTAAACTAACAGAAAACGAGCTTCGTTGAATCATCTCATGTTGGAAACGACCAAAGCCCTTCACGACGGAGCACGAGGGCTGTGAGAAGGGCGTGTGGGGACGGTGAGAGGGATCTGATAGCTGTGAGAGGGGCGGGGAGGCGGCACGAGAGGGGCGGGGAGGCGGTGCTGTGATCAGAGGCCCGAGGGGACGCAACCTCCTCCTCATCCGTACCTCTCAACTTTAATACCTCAAGGAAAGCTTCCCGCCAAAAACTGTAAACAGGTGACACACCAAAACAAAATCGCACAACGAAAACATCCGCCGTTCAGCAAGATGTAGCAACCACTCCGAGGCACCAGCCACCACAATCACCATCACCATCACTTCGAGGCACCAGCCACCACAATCACCATCACCATCACTCCGAGACACCAGCCACCACAATCACCATCACCATCACTTCGAGGCACCAGCCACCACAATCACCATCACCATCACTCCGAGGCACCAGCCACCACAATCACCATCACCATCACTTCGAGGCACCAGCCACCACAATCACCATCACCATCACTTCGAGGCACCAGCCACCACAATCACCATCACCATCACTTCGAGGCACCAGCCACCACAATCACCATCACCATCACTTCGAGGCACCAGCCACCACAATCACCATCACCATCACTTCGAGGCACCAGCCACCACAATCACCATCACCATCACTTCGAGGCACCAGCCACCACAATCACCATCACAACCACTCCGAGGCACCAGCCACCACAATCACCATCACAACCACTTCGAGGCACCAGCCACCACAATCACCATCACAACCACTTCGAGGCACCAGCCACCACAATCACCATCACAACCACTTCGAGGCACCAGCCACCACAATCACCATCACAACCACTTCGAGGCACCAGCCACCACAATCACCATCACAACCACTTCGAGGCACCAGCCACCACAATCACCATCACAACCACTTCGAGGCCCCAGCCACCACAATCACCATCACAACCACTCCGAGGCACCAACCACCATAACAACCAATCACCATTACGTTCACCACCGTCTGGGACAATTCTCTATGGCAATTTAGAGAACAGAGAAGACTCCTTACGCGGAAGAGTTAAAGATTGTGAAGAAGAGTAGCGAGATAACGGCGTTAATGGTGATGATGGTGTTAAATAGTGATAGGAGAAAATACAAACACCGATAACGGTAGTGGGGAGAGAATCACTATATATATAGTGCCGACCTGCCCCCTCATGGTGAAGGGAACCACCACCACCTTACCACCTTGAACCTTAGCTTGTCTTTACCTTGTGTTGCTGCCGGGGATCAATGTCTCTGCGGCCCGATCTCTGCCCAAGCCTCCTGGTTGGTGGACTGATCAACTAGGCTGTTAAGAGCTGCTAGCAGTATGGATCACAGCCCCGTCTTATTCAAGATCTTTGTTCTCAAATTCCCTTCTAAGTGCTCTCCTCATAATTACCTTAACTTAGATGTTTTACTGAATGGATTCAGATAAGGAAAGACCTTTGCACGTTCTCCGGGTCAGCCAGTCCTCCACCTTTAGATGGAGCTGTTTGAAAGGTTCTTGTTATCCAACCTGTCATTTTTTACGAGCGAGTTATTTTATACCTCCTTTAAAATTAAGGTCTTCAGACATGATTATTCCCAAGTGTTTTACGCTGCTTTTTCTTTCTGTTCTGTCGTTTGACTGCGTTTTATATGTGGGTTTCCCTTTTTAAATGCTATTTTTTTCAATAGCGCAGGAGCGAGAACTTATCCTCATTAAACATCATGCTGTACCTGGATGGGGTTCTGGGTTTTATTCCCCAAGCCCGGCCCGAGGCCAGGTTTGACTTGTGAGAGCTTGGTCCACCAGGCTGTTGCTTGGAGCGGCCCGCAGGCCCACATATCCACCACAGCCCGGTTGGTCCGGCACATCTTGAAGAAATTTACATCTAGATTTCTCTTGAAAACCTCCACGTTTGTTCAGGCAATATTTCTTTTACTCGCTGGGAATATGTTAAACAACTGTGGACCTTTGATGTTCATACAGTGTTTTCTGATTGTGCCTATGGCATTAGGGACCTGACAGCTGAGTGGACAGCGCTTTGGATTCGTGGTCACGACATTCCAGGTAGAGGCGGAAATTCCAGGAGGAGCGCCTGAAGAAGCGCCTAGAAAAACTCCTCCTCCATCTTCGGTGGTGGCGGAAACAAATGGGCAGAGTTTCTTTCACCCTGATGCCCCTGTTAACTAGCAGTAAATAGGTATCTGGGAGTTAGACAGCTGCTACGAGATGCTTCCTGGGGATGTGCAACAAAAAGGAGGCCTGATCGAGGACCGGGCCGCGGGGACGCTAAGGCCCCGAAATCACCTCAAGATAACCCCTGCTCTTCACTGGTTCTATCCTGCATTTTCTTCCATATCGTTCACTCCAGTATGTTGTTGTTTTACTGTGTAGATTAGGGACCTGGTCCTCCAGTATTTTCCATGTGTATATTATTTGGCATCTCTCCTTTCTTTCAAGTGAGTACATTTGGAGAGCTTTGAGACGATCCCAATAATTTAGGTGCTTTATCGCGTCTATGCGTGCCGTATATGTTCTCTGTATTCCCTCTATTTCAGCAATCTCTCCTGCTCTGAAGGGGGAAGCGAGTATCGAGCGTGAAGGCTGTGTCTCAAAACGGGACAGCACCAGTGATTTGAATAGTACAACCATTGTGATGATTATTTTCTGTGGCCCACTAGAAGACCTGATTAACATCGGATTGGAGCTTTGTTTAATCTTATAAAAATCCTAGTATCATCTGCAATGGGTGATATTGTACTATAATTTGTGTCCTTGTTTCCGTCCGTTATATAATTTGTGTCCTTGTTTCCGTCCGTTATGGGGATGAGAAAAAAGCACCGGAGGAAGCATAGTGCCCTGGGGGACTGAGATTTTCATAGAAGAAGATTAGGATTTTACTTTGATAACTATTAGACACTGGGTTCTGTTCGCTAGGAAGTGGAAGATCCATCTTCCACTTCCCTGTTCTGAACCCATGTTGTCTAGGGTTATGTAGACGGTGTGATTCCACATGTTTCTTTGTGATCTAACTTTTTAGCACTCCTTCAGAAATTGTTACACGTGATAATGCTATCGGTCTGCAAATTTGTACGTCTGCTTTATTGCCTCCTTTGTGGAGCGTGGCGCGATTTTCGTTGTTTTAACGATTTCGGAGATAACACCATTGGGGTCTTGTTGACCAGACCACACACTAGAAGTTGAAGGGACGACGACGTTTCGGTCCATCCTGGACCATTCTCAAGTCGATTGTCAACAAAAATTCACTTGAGAATCGACAATCGACTTGAGAATGGTCCAGGACGGACGGAAACATCGTCGTCCCTTCAACTTCTAGTGTGTGGTCTGGTCAACATACTACTGCCACGTTATTGTGACTCATCGCCTCCATTGGGTTCTGTCAGTGGTGAGGCAGGCTCCGTCTCCAAATGATGTTTAAGGTCTGGGATAGTTTTCTTAATTCTTGATTACAAAATTCCAGGAATCTTGTCTAGGCGCAGAGTGCATGGGCGCACTGTATTGGTATTTCAAAGTCCAGTGGGGTTAGGGGTGACGCCTGACATGATATATTCATTATCACATTCATGAAGAATTGGTTTGATTTCCGATCAAATTTTAGGATTCACTAAAAACAGAATCGTAACCTCAGTATTTCATTCATTTAAAGTGGTTTTGAGCTCCTTTCTATTTCACTGATGGGCTTTTGCTGTCTTTGCCTCTCCTGGATTTTATATGATTCTTGTAGCTTTAATATGATCGCTTCTACATTTTTTCCTTGTCGTTCTTGAGATTGAGTGTGGTGTTAGGTTTATCTGTTCTTTGTGTTCTTTCTCTACAAACGGAACGCCGTTCTCGTTTCAATTTGCATAATGTTCTCTCTTTGTGGTATGTGACGAGCATACGCAGAGGACGACGAGTGAGAGAGTGACGAGCAGAGAACATATTCGTGCAACCCGTTCTCGCACTTTTGTATAGTCAATATTGACTTATTAAATACGTGCATATGTGACATACTAATTTATTGTGAATATTTTAGTTTACCTTGAAAAGCTTCATAGAAAACACCGACTGAGTCGGTGTTTTCTATGAAGCTGTGAGACTGATACTGAGTCGGTGTGAGACTGATACTGAGTCTATTTTCTCAAGGCACTGATTTTGGTTTGCATTATCTCGCTGTTCTTCTCAGCTCATTTCTGTGAGGTCTTGGTTTACTATTTCCCAGTTAATCTTTATATTATTAAAATTGAATTTGTTGAATTCTCCTCCTCTTGGATTTAAAACTTGCTGCGCAGGTCAGTTCATAATTGGCTCATACTCTATTAGGTTATGATCTGAGTAACAGGTATTTGTAATATTAGTTTCCTAACCAGTTCATTAGTGTTTATAAAAATAAGGTTTAGGGTGTTTTCTCTTCAAGTTTGTTCTACTATTTGCTGGTTTAAGGCAAATCTGTCACAATATCTGTAAGAGGTCATTTATTTCATGTTCTGTTCATTTAGACTGCTTCCTAGGCATCTCTTTTAAATAACTGTATGCCACATTTTTTTTCATTTTAGGTGCAGTAGACTGAAGTCACCAAGCAAGATAATATTTGTGGCAGGGTTTGTGAGGTGTGCTAAGCAGTATTCTGTTCTCACTGGTTGGTCTTTAAACTGCTGAGGATTTTCCTCTGGTGACTCGTATACGAGGACAATAACCCCCATTTAGGATTTCAATTTCAATTATCAGCACATCCAACATATCATTGTATGTGTATTTAGCAGCTGAATGCAGACGAGTGTGTTTTTGATGTAGAGGCTGACCTCACCTTGTAGCTGTGTTTCATACCTGGAGAGGGTCTCCTCTCGCCTTTCCTGCCCTGTGTTTCCTCTCACCATATCCACCACCACACTGCCTCACCACCATCATCACACCCACTGGCGGCACTGCCACACCCCTCACCACCCTTCCCACCGTCACTCACTATAGTGCAGGACCACGACCCCACCACGACCCCTCCCCCCCACCCCTCCCACAACCGCTGGCGATTCAGAGCGTTGTCATCAGAACATGTTGGAGGCGCTGGTGGTTGACAATTAAGTGCGCAACTTTGATCATTACTCATAAATCATTAGTGAGACGCTGCATGAAGAATGATAGGGATAATGGTAATAAAGACGGCCTCGACGACGAGGGTGGTGGTGATGATGATGATAGTGAAGATGGTGGTGGTGGTGGCGGCGATGAGTGTCACTGGGCGACACCTGATTAACTAAGTCACCCGCCCCGTGCTCCCCGTGAGCGACTGCAGACATTTTCTGCCCTGATTATGATTTGGAAGAGAAGGAGCGAGGGGGCTGGTGAGAGATTGAGGTAGGGGGGGGGGGCGGAGGAGGAAAGGAGAGCAAGGATGATTAGGGGAGAGAGGGTGGGAGGGAGAGAGAGAGGGAGGGAGAGAGGGAGGGAGGGAGAGAGAGGAGACACCACCATATCTTTCCCTAAACTCCCTCCACGCCTGGTCGAGGACCGTGCAGCGGGGACGCTAAGCCCTGAAATAATCTCTAGATAACCTTTAGATAACCATAACCAGATATCACCCAAGTTGATCAAGGAAAGAACAGCTTGGTATACTTGCCACTAAGGAACTCTCCTTACCACAAGAGAAGACGTCAGTCTCCCCTACTTAAGAGTCTATCCTGACGTGGTGCAAGGTAACCATAGATGGCGCAGGTGGTGGGTCCAGCACCCCCTCCCCTGCCTTCAAGAATAATTATCTCACATAATGAGCCCAGGGCCATGTAGTCGTATTCCCTCATGGCATCATTACCGCCGCTAACACTCGCCAATTTCCTCATAATTTCCTCAATCAATTACCTCATGAGGAAGCGCCGGCCGGCGACGAGCACCACTACGGCACCACCACCACTCTCAACACCACCACCACCACCAGTAGCGTGACCATCACCACCCCAACACCACCACTACCAGTAGCGTGACCAATACCACCACCACTTTGGGGCTTGGAGAGTAGAAGAACTCCCAGAACCCCATCAAGCAGGTATCAAGCAGGTACCACCAGCACCACCACCACCACCACCCGTACCCTGTGTGGGTGGTTAACAAGTGGAATGCACTGAAAGAAGTAGTTATGGAAGCCACCTCCATGCACAACTATAAAGCTAGATTCGACAAGGCATTCGAACATTATGTTAAATCAATTATAACGTAACAGATACAACACGGCCAGAGGGCAGGGCATGGAGCCACACCTCACTTCCCCGTACACACTGACAGGTAAGTACATGTAGGTAAGTGCCATCACTGATGTAAGTTATAGACAGGCACCGTTACAGACAGTAACACGAGTGCCAGTGTTACTGTATTGTAACAACAACAAACTTACCACCATCTCCAGTAACATCACTAGTAACAGCATGTTTTAAATTCAGCTACTGGGAACAAAAAGTTCCAAGTAGCACGGGCTATGGTGATCCCGTAGTGGACTTGCCTGGCACAGGAGCGGGGCTGTGTGTACAGTAACAGCATCGTAACCACACCTATGATGGTCTACCACTACAAGCTGTTGTTGTTGTTTCAGATTTAGCTACTCAGAACTCAGTGTCCATGTAGCACGGGCTATGGTGAGCCCGTAAACAATTAAAAGTTTACACTACAAGCCATAACCAACACCATAACTAGCTCCAACCAAGACTAACTCGACCTTACGGGATATTCATGCCCGTGCCTCCTCATGGGTGACTTAATCTCTTATCAATCAATCACAAACTCGACTACTGGGCCCAGCCACTCATCACTAACCCCTGGTCACTAATAACTCAGTAGTAACTTTTCTTAATCGTTAATAACTTTCCAGTAACTATCGTTAGTCATCATTAAAGTCATTCAAGCAGCCACTAACTTCAACACTCACTGTATTAGCACTTACTCATCACAAACAGCAACAACCATGCAACAATCACTACTCCCATCCAACACTAACTGCCAAACTACCCGTTACCAAAGCATCAAGGCGGTAAGTAACTGGCTCCATCATCAACCACTTTTCAGAAAGCGGAATCTATCATGAAAGTGTCAACCGAATTATTATCCAACAACATCTACTCCACCGGAAGTGTGTTCCTGTAGACGTAGATCCTATCACAATCACTATCTACTCCACCGGAAGTATGTGTCTGTAGATTGATGCGCTACAAACACAATCTACCTCACTGGTAGAGTATTTCTTTAGTCCCATATATAGAATATTATTCTTAGTTTTTACTTACCATTAATACCATGATCTAAATTGTATAGCAAGCCTGTAAGCCCCTGACATTATGTTCCATTTTACTAGTAAAATGGCAAATATTGTTCATTACCTCCCACAACAGCCTTCTAGTTCCACTAACCCCTACAACGGCACTCCATAGCCTGCCGTTCCATGTGAATAACCCCCACAACATTGTGAAGGTGAGGCAGTACCCACACATTCCCACAACATTGTGAAGGTGAGGCAGTACCCACACATTCCCACAACATTGTGAAGGTGAGGCAGTACCCACACATTCCCACAACATTGTGAAGGTGAGGCAGTACTCACATTCTGCTCCTGCAGGTCGGCGACGCTGATGTTATAGATGACGTTCCTGGAAGACAAGACAAGGAGGCCGCGTTAGTCCGGTGGTGATTAGTGATGAACCCGCCTCAGGCGCGCCCTATACCTCCACCTCCTCTATCATCACCTTTAATACCCATTATTAATACGCGTATATTATATATATATATATATATATATATATATATATATATATATATATATATATATATATATATATATATATATGTCGTACCTAGTAGCCAGAACGAACTTCTCAGCCTACTATTCAAGGCCCGATTTGCCTAATAAGCCAAGTTTTCATGAATTAATTGTTTTTCGATAACCTAACCTACCTAACCTAACCTAACCTACCTTTTTCGGCTACCTAACCTAACCTAACTAATAGAGATAGGTTAGGTTAGTTTAGGTAGGATTGGTTAGGTTCGGTCATATATCTACGTTAATTTTAACTCCAATAAAATAAAATTAACATCATACATAATGAAATGGGTAGCTTTATCATTTCATAAGAAAAAAATTAGAGAAAATATATTAATTCAGGAAAACTTGGCTTATTAGGCAAATCGGGCCTTGCATAGTAGGCTGAGAAGTGCGTTCTGGCTACTAGGTACGACATATATATATATATATATATATATATATATATATATATATATATATATATGTATATATATATATATATATATATATGTATATATATGTATATATATATATATATATATATATATATATATATATATATATATATATATATATATATATATATATATATATCGTTATTTATATTATTTATATATATTACATAATCAGCGTGGGCACACACACACACACACACAACTAGGTGAATACACATGCCAAAGAGCAACCCCCCGCAAGCACAACTAGGTGAGAACACATACACACACACACATACACACACACATACACACACACATACACACACACATACACACACACACACACACACACTATAGTTCACTAATAAAATGTTGTAGGAAATGTAAGTTATAACAAGTAAGTAAGAAATGTAAGCAAAATATTGTGAGGCGAGACCAAAGACCCGAAGCTTCACCCGCCCCCCCCCCCTCTACCTCCCCCAAGCACAACTATGTCTTTATCTACCCCTGTCAATTCCACTAAGAATTTTGTAGGTACTGGGTAGTACCCAGTACTACCCAGTACCTACAAATGTAGGTAGGTAAATTTTGTGAGTACACTACTATTCATGTTTACTCTCATACACTCTTACTCTCACTAAGACAATGTCACTCTCACATACTCTCACTAAGACAATGTCACTCTCACATTCGTCTACACTCTCCCTCACCACACAAGAAGCGGGTTGCCACTTACCTCCCACCGACGAGCAGGGAGCCGGACGCGTCGTGGAGGATCAGTTTGAAGTGTTCGTCGTGGGTGTCGTTGCCCACGAACCGCATCACCTCGTGGTCCCCTGCAACACAACACAACCACCCGGTCAGTAACACATTCCTCGAGCAACACAGGCATTCCAACTCCCCAAACACAGGGATTGAAATAAGTTTATTGAGGTATAAATTCACGCAAAGGGATGAGGTACCTCAAGCTATTCTCACCCCCCGTTCTGTACAACGTGTTCATATATAAACCCACACACACATCACAAACAATAAACATATTACCGAACATTCTGAGTGAGATAAATGTACATTTTTTTTCCTCTACATATGCAGTTTATTGCTAGATGTACACGTTGTTTTAAATTCAGCTACTTAGAACAAAAGTTCCAAAGTAGCACGGGCTATGGTGAGCCCGTAGTGGACTTACCTGGCACAGGAGTGGTGCTGTAACTCCAGACGTACACACAAATACTTGTATTAATGCGCAAGGCGACGCTTTACTTTTGTACACAATGACGTCGGTTGTTTGGTACCATCAGGATCGTCGTCCTTTTCCGGGAATTCCATTTGTTCGTCTGGGAATTTGCGGTGAAATTCCGGGTGGTGGTAGTCCTCCTTCAGTGTGGTGAGGTCAGTGTAGGGGTTCATGGAGGCGGCGTAGCCATACATGGGGGGTTGCTGGGGTTTGTTGACGTTCTTCGTGATGATTACACTGTTACATTTGTGGGGCAGTTGTCTGGTGTTTGCGTTGCTTTTGGACTCGTTGGGCGCAATGCAGAGAGCATTGGCGGTCCTTTTGTTGTCGTTCTCGGTCGCAAGGTCATTCTCGTCAACGTCGGTGTCGGCTCTGGAGCGCCTCCTGGTGTCGGTTGTCGGAGTTACGGGTGGTCCGTCGTCATCTTCGGATGTCATGTCGATGTTGACAAGGGCAGCCAGGGTGGGTGGCGTCCCTGTTTCCAGACAGGTTGTAGGGCCGGCAGCTGGAGGAGCTGGTTATCTTGAGATGATTTCAGGGCTTTAGTGTCCCCGCGGCCCGGTCCTCGACCAGGCCTCCACCCACAGGAAGCAGCCTGTGACAGCTGACTAACTCCCAAGTACCTATTTACTGCTAGGTAACAAGGGCATCAGGATGAAAGAAACTCTGCCCATCGTGAACAATATTGGAGTGAACAATATGGAAGAAAATGCAGAATAGACCCAGTGAAGAGCAGAGGTGCCATAGGCACAATCAGAGAACACTGTATAAACATCAGAGGTCCGCGGTTGTTCAACGTCCTCCCAGCGACTATAAGAAATATTGCCGGAACAACCGTGTATATTTTCAAGAAAAAACTAGATTGTTTTCCAAAAAAAAGTGTCGGACCAACCGGGCTGTGGTGGGTATGTGGGCTTGCGGGCCGCTCCAAGCAACAGCCTGGTGGACCAAACTCTCGCAAGTCAAGCCTGGCCTTGGGCCGGACTTGGGGAGTAGAAGAACTCCTCAGAACCCCATCAACCAGGTAAGCAGGTACTACATCAAACAGCCTGGTTGACCAGACTGGTCCTTCGGAACCAGTGTTCCCTTCAAGGTAACGCTCAGTTCCAGATAAAAATAAAAGTATAAAAGTTCCTCCTTAAAAAGCACCAATACAAAATCATAAAAAAATGGGCGAATCTTATGACAGTGGTGTTCGGTGAACCGTCGTCCCTTATCACAGTGGTGTTCGGTGAACCGTCGTCCCTTATCAGAGTGGTGTTCGGTGAACCGTCGTCCCTTATCAGAGTGGTGTTCGGTGAACCGTCGTCCCTTATCAGAGTGGTGTTCGGTGAACCGTCGTCCCTTATCAGAGTGGTGTTCGGTGAACCGTCGTCCCTTATCAGAGTGGTGTTCGGTGAACCGTCGTCCCTTATCACAGTGGTGTTCGGTGAACCGTCGTCCCTTATCACAGTGGTGTTCGGTGAACCGTCGTCCCTTATCACAGTGGTGTTCGGTGAACCGTCGTCCCTTATCACAGTGGTGTTCGGTGAACCGTCGTCCCTTATCACAGTGGTGTTCGGTGAACCGTCGTCCCTTATCACAGTGGTGTTCGGTGAACCGTCGTCCCTTATCACAGTGGTGTTCGGTGAACCGTCGTCCCTTATCACAGTGGTGTTCGGTGAACCGTCGTCCCTTATCAGAGTGGTGTTCGGTGAACCGTCGTCCCTTATCAGAGTGGTGTTCGGTGAACCGTCGTCCCTTATCACAGTGGTGTTCGGTGAACCGTCGTCCCTTATCAGAGTGGTGTTCGGTGAACCGTCGTCCCTTATCAGAGTGGTGTTCGGTGAACCGTCGTCCCTTATCACAGTGGTGTTCGGTGAACCGTCGTCCCTTATCAGAGTGGTGTTCGGTGAACCGTCGTCCCTTATCACAGTGGTGTTCGGTGAACCGTCGTCCCTTATCACAGTGGTGTTCGGTGAACCGTCGTCCCTTATCACAGTGGTGTTCGGTGAACCGTCGTCCCTTATCACAGTGGTGTTCGGTGAACCGTCGTCCCTTATCACAGTGGTGTTCGGTGAACCGTCGTCCCTTATCACAGTGGTGTTCGGTGAACCGTCGTCCCTTATCACAGTGGTGTTCGGTGAACCGTCGTCCCTTATCACAGTGGTGTTCGGTGAACCGTCGTCCCTTATCACAGTGGTGTTCGGTGAACCGTCGTCCCTTATCACAGTGGTGTTCGGTGAACCGTCGTCCCTTATCACAGTGGTGTTCGGTGAACCGTCGTCCCTTATCACAGTGGTGTTCGGTGAACCGTCGTCCCTTATCAGAGTGGTGTTCGGTGAACCGTCGTCCCTTATCACAGTGGTGTTCGGTGAACCGTCGTCCCTTATCACAGTGGTGTTCGGTGAACCGTCGTCCCTTATCACAGTGGTGTTCGGTGAACCGTCGTCCCTTATCACAGTGGTGTTCGGTGAACCGTCGTCCCTTATCACAGTGGTGTTCGGTGAACCGTCGTCCCTTATCAGAGTGGTGTTCGGTGAACCGTCGTCCCTTATCAGAGTGGTGTTCGGTGAACCGTCGTCCCTTATCAGAGTGGTGTTCGGTGAACCGTCGTCCCTTATCACAGTGGTGTTCGGTGAACCGTCGTCCCTTATCAGAGTGGTGTTCGGTGAACCGTCGTCCCTTATCAGAGTGGTGTTCGGTGAACCGTCGTCCCTTATCAGAGTGGTGTTCGGTGAACCGTCGTCCCTTATCAGAGTGGTGTTCGGTGAACCGTCGTCCCTTATCAGAGTGGTGTTCGGTGAACCGTCGTCCCTTATCACAGTGGTGTTCGGTGAACCGTCGTCCCTTATCAGAGTGGTGTTCGGTGAACCGTCGTCCCTTATCACAGTGGTGTTCGGTGAACCGTCGTCCCTTATCACAGTGGTGTTCGGTGAACCGTCGTCCCTTATCAGAGTGGTGTTCGGTGAACCGTCGTCCCTTATCACAGTGGTGTTCGGTGAACCGTCGTCCCTTATCAGAGTGGTGTTCGGTGAACCGTCGTCCCTTATCACAGTGGTGTTCGGTGAACCGTCGTCCCTTATCACAGTGGTGTTCGGTGAACCGTCGTCTCTTATCACAGTGGTGTTCGGTGAACCGTCGTCCCTTATCAGAGTGGTGTTCGGTGAACCGTCGTCCCTTATCAGAGTGGTGTTCGGTGAACCGTCGTCCCTCATCAGAGTGGTGTTCGGTGAACCGTCGTCCCTTATCAGAGTGGTGTTCGGTGAACCGTCGTCCCTTATCACAGTGGTGTTCGGTGAACCGTCGTCCCTTATCAAAGTGGTGTTCGGTGAACCGTCGTCCCTTATCAAAGTGGTGTTCGGTGAACCGTCGTCCCTTATTTTGACTGCAATTGCAAGTAGGCCATCTCCAGGGATCAATTTCCGGCAAAGGGATTAATTTCTGCAGCTGCTCTTTATTTGCATACGCAAATTAAGTGCTAAGCGGCAGTTGGAAAATTCGCTCGTCACCCCGCAGTCTGACAGGCAAGTACTGTACAGTCTACTCTCATTTTCTATCCCAATCCTTTCTTTTCTTAGTTGGTCCATTAAACCTACCATCCTCTTCCTGTTTCACCTCTCACTCTATCGTTGCCCCGGCCTCCCGACACCCGCCCCCGACTAACAAGCCCGGGGCCGGCTGTTCACCCAGCACTGAATTCATAAGGAGGCACCCAATTAGGCTGAAACTCGCGTCCTCAGATTTGCCTATTAAACAGTCTCTCCACAGGTCATATGCGGCGGGGTTTAGGGTCGACTCCGCTCCGAGGACGACGCCTGCGCGACTAATCAGGGCATCGAAGTGAAGTGGGTAGGCGGGGATTAATTTGTATTAACATCTTTAGTGACAAAAATTAATTACAATTTTGCCTAATCTGAGGAATTCAATTAGATCTAATTAAAGTGAGGATAATGGTGGTATTGACTGTCACACAGGACAGAGGATCATACACAAGACAATAGACTGTGGACTGAAGTACATATATATGACGGTTACAATCAACTACATTCGACTGTATACACGCTTCAATGTACGAATATGTAAATACAACTTTCTATTGTGCATTGCCACACAAGGGCAGCGATGGGTTCATAGGAGATACAGCTTAAAAATAATATAAATAAAATTGCTCTTCATTCTTTAAAATGGACAAGCAAATTTTGGATAAATTGTTAGGATGTCGTCCAGAACACCTGAGTCAATAAAATAGTTACACAGTTGGTGGTACAAGAGGCCAGGAGGTCTAAAATCTTTTACGGTTTCACATTCAACAATATAGTGTTCCAGTGAATGCATTAAAGGTTTGTCACAGAGTTTACAATCTGAGTATTCTGGTAGTGGCTCAGCCTCACTAACCTGCCAGATGTGCCCATAGCCAAGGCGAATTCGCGCATGACTACATTGCCTGGGAGTGTGGTACTAACAGGGCCCAGAATACATCGAACATTTATGCAAGCACTTGCGAAACCTGTACATCTTTCCTTAATCGTGTCAGCTTTGTTGAATTTATTAAACAACTTGTGAGCTCCGAAGCACTATGAGGTTCTCTATGACAATAATAACCTTGGGTTGTGAAGTTTTCACGCTCGGAAACTGGTAATATATGTAAACAAAGCTGCCATGATTAAGGAAAGATGTACATGCTTCGTAAATGGGTGGGCGAATACTTCATGCATCCTCTCCTGGGAGAAGCCTGGTTCAGGGACGAGGGACGGGAGAGGCAGGTACACTGGCCAGGGAGAGCAGAGCGCCCGCCCCAGGGGTTATCTTGAAGTTATCTTGAGATGATTTCGGGGCTCTTTATAGTGTCCCCGCGGCCCGGTCCTCGACCAGGCCTCCACCCCCAGGAAGCAGCCCGTGACAGCTGACTAGCACCCAGGTACCTATTTTACTGCTAGGTATTAGGGTCATAGGGTGAAAGAAACTCTGCCCATTGTTTCTCGCCGGCGCCTGGGATCGAACCCGGGAGCACAGGATCACAAGTCCAGCGTGCTGTCCGCTCGGCCGACCGGGTCCCGTGTCAACAGGGAGTGCCAACGACCAGCAAGTTCAATACACCACAACGCTAAGAGGCAGCAGACCACTTGCGATAAAAAATCCGACATTGAACAGACGTTAGTGAACAAAACCTAAACAAGAATTCACACCTTCCTCATGTTACACCCGCGAGGAACGTGTTCAATACCGCGAAAGTGATTATATCGCGGGAAGATGAAGGTAAAACATGAAGAGGGGCAAAAAGAGAAACGTGAAAAGTAAACGCAAGAGAAGAGGAAAAGGCACAGCGGTCCGGGCCCAGGAACAGATGAAGGTGCAATGTGAAGAGAGTAAGCAAGACGTGGGGGAAAGTGATGCTGTTAGCCAGATTCATTATGTATTATTTCCTGCCGACTCATCGTCTGGGTCACTGGTGATGAGTGTTGCTCACAGCAGCACACACCCGTCACACGCTCCCAGTGTATCCACTGTGAGGCAGTGATGGGGTGCAGGGCTGGGGTGCCACAACACCATGACGCAGGACGAGCTCTCTGAGGGGGGGAAGGTGAGGCCTGAGAGTGAGGGAAGGTGAGGCCTGAGAGGGAGGGAAGGTGAGGCCCGAGAGGGAGGGAAGGTGAGGCCCGAGAGGGAGGGAAGGTGAAGCCTGAGAGTGAGGGAAGGTGAAGCCTGAGAGGGAGGGAAGGTGAGGCCTGAGAGTGAGGGAAGGTGAAGCCTGAGAGTGAGGGAAGGTGAAGCCTGAGAGTGAGGGAAGGTGAAGCCTGAGAGGGAGGGAAGGTGAGGCCTGAGAGTGAGGGAAGGTGAAGCCTGAGAGTGAGGGAAGGTGAAGCCTGAGAGTGAGGGAAGGTGAAGCCTGAGAGTGAGGGAAGGTGAAGCCTGAGAGGGAGGGAAGGTGAGGCCTGAGAGGGAGGGAAGGTGAGGCCTGAGAGGGAGGGAAGGTGAGGCCTGAGAGGGAGGGAAGGTGAGGCCTGAGAGTGAGGGAAGGTGAAGCCTGAGAGTGAGGGAAGGTGAAGCCTGAGAGTGAGGGAAGGTGAAGCCTGAGAGTGAGGGAAGGTGAAGCCTGAGAGGGAGGGAAGGTGAAGCCTGAGAGGGAGGGAAGGTGAAGCCTGAGAGTGAGGGAAGGTGAAGCCTGAGAGTGAGGGAAGGTGAAGCCTGAGAGTGAGGGAAGGTGAAGCCTGAGAGTGAGGGAAGGTGAAGCCTGAGAGTGAGGGAAGGTGAGGCCTGAGAGGGAGGGAAGGTGAGGCCTGAGAGAGAGGGAAGGTGAGGCCTGAGAGGGAGGGAAGGTGAGGCCTGAGAGGGAGGGAAGGTGAAGCCTGAGAGGGAGGGAAGGTGAAGCCTGAGAGGGAGGGAAGGTGAGGCCTGAGAGGGAGGGAAGGTGAAGCCTGAGAGGGAGGGAAGGTGAAGCCTGAGAGTGAGGGAAGGTGAGGCCTGAGAGGGAGGGAAGGTGAGGCCTGAGAGGGAGGGAAGGTGAAGCCTGAGAGTGAGGGAAGGTGAGGCCTGAGAGTGAGGGAAGGTGAGGCCTGAGAGGGAGGGAAGGTGAGGCCTGAGAGGGAGGGAAGGTGAAGCCTGAGAGTGAGGGAAGGTGAGGCCTGAGAGGGAGGGAAGGTGAGGCCTGAGAGGGAGGGAAGGTGAAGCCTGAGAGGGAGGGAAGGTGAGGCCTGAGAGGGAGGGAAGGTGAGGCCTGAGAGGGAGGGAAGGTGAGGCCTGAGAGTGAGGGAAGGTGAGGCCTGAGTGTGAGGGAAGGTGAGGCCTGAGTGTGAGGGAAGGTGAGGCCTGAGTGTGAGGGAAGGTGAGGCCTGAGAGTGAGGGAAGGTAAGGCCTGAGAGTGAGGGGACGTGAGAAGATGAGAGAAAATTCAAGAATTCCTGAGAAAGAGAATTCAAGAATTCCTGAGATGATGAAACCTAACTGAGGGGGAGGTAAGAGTCAGGAGGAAAGCGACCCAAGTGTGAAGAGGTGAGAGGTGAGATGAGAGGTGAGATGAGAGGTGAGATGAGGTGAGGGGTGAGGTGAGGGGGAAGGTGAGGGCTGGGAGGGGAACAATGAGTTGGACTACAACTCTGGCACGCAATCACTGCGCTACGGATCTCTTGACAAACTGTGCATGGAGGCCGCCGGGAAACAGTGTCACACAACGATACCATAATTTGCACTTTGCAGACATATTATATATTGTATCAGCACCAACCATCCGTAAACTGAGCTGTACCTTGTAGCCCCATAACGGTCGAATTACATTTTATTTTTACCTGACTATCACCAAAATAGGTCACCATGGCCGCCCTCAAGTTAGCTAAGTAGCGGCAACTTTACCTAACTTCGTCTCGCAACTTTAAAGAGCAAAATCTGCATAAAACGGAGCCAATCTAACATAAACCCCTGTTTTTAACTTGGATAATATATGGTTAGTATGGTTTCATTAGGTCAAACTTTTTTAATGGCGGTCATCAAATGCTCGTTACGCCCGCCCGCCAGCCAGCGGTAGTGGTCTTTCAACGCCGGTTGGGCACACGCCGTCTTATTAAAGATCCCGTGAGAAATAGCCAATGCAGCTTGCCCAAGCTGTCTCAGAGGAGCCCTAGGAGTTCGCCCAAGCTCATCTCAGATGAAGACACTACACCAGTTGCCTCGCCAGGGGGAAGCTCTCACAAGACTTTATAAAGCCGGGGATATTATGAGCTTGGTCCCGACAACACTAAATACGTGTTGGACGTCGTGCTAATAATAATAATGATAATATGGAGTCGAGGGAAACATTCACACTAACGTTAAAACTCGAGCAAGGCCGGGAATCGTCAACCCCTTACGACGTGTCCACTTACGAAACCTTTACTTCTTTCATTAATCATGGCAACAAAATCTTCCCGGCGTGATGCCCTCTTTTGACAATTACTTAAAGCGGCTTAATTTATAATCATTAAGCAGCTGATGAGCTCCGAAGCGTTACGAGGTTCTCTCTAGTGATAACCTCGGGTCGAAGGGTTTCCCCAGCCCGTAAACTGTTTAATGCAGCCGCCATGATCCAGGAAAGCTTCATGAATCCTGTCAGTGCTACAAGAATCCTGTCCTGTAACAGTGTAGATGTGAACGGTCTAACTAGACACTGTCAGTAAGATACATCTTACCGATGCGTTACTGAAAGGCTAACTTTTCAGTAGCTTCTAAAAGGTTAACCAAGTTTGTTTCTTACTGAAAGGCTAACCAAGGCTGCCTTCTCACCTTAAAACAAGTTGACAGTGTTCTACGAGTTCTGTATAGCTTGTGAGACATACAACCTGTCCATCTGTATAATAAGATACCAAATAAGAAGGTGTGTTGATCAGAAGAACACTTCTTGCTGCCAAATGTTCAGTATACATGAACAGAAATGACAGCTAAAACATTTACTTGGTCCTCACATTAGGGGCATGCAAATACCCAGTGAATACTTCCTACCACATAAGACAGCGGCTTGTTTGATGGAAAGACACAGCCACTGGTTGCAATTATCAGCTTAGCAGAAAGCAAGGTCACTTCACACGACCTGACCCCTACTCAACCTCTGACCATTAAATCTCTAAAGGTGTGACTTCTTAATTAACTGCTAAAGGCAGACAGTCTGGCACCTCAAATATATTCTGTGTGACTGAACTCTCGATGTATGAAATATTAAATAAAACATATTTATGGTGATACAACAGAAATAAGCTGGGAAGAACAACTAGAAAATGCAAACCTGAACTAGTGTCTGGAAAAAATAAGCTCAGTAGCAAAAGAAATATGTTCAAACCGGATTACCCCACCAAGAAAAAAAAAAAAAAAAAAGGAAGAAGTTGGAACAGGAACGGCGTTCCCTTCATAGGCAAAGAAAACGAATCACGGAACAACTTGAGTCGCACCCTATCTCAAGAATGACGAAGAAGGTAGAGAAACAGAAACGACTTATCTAAAGCTACAAGAATCATACAAAATCCAGGGGAGACAAAGAGAGCAAAAGGCCATTAGCGAAAGAGAAATCCGAAATATTTTTTCTCCTAATGCAAAATCAAGATAAAAAAACACATTTAGTATTGGGTCCCTGCGAAAGGGAGATGGAACATTCACTGAAGACAACAAAGAAATGAGCGCCTCGCTGATGTCCAGTCTTCTATTGTGTCATCAGAAGTTGACTGTCCAGTCCAGTCAACAGAAGACTGGATATCAGGGAGGCACAACACATCAAAAAGTCAAGACCAGCAATCAACAACCAGTTAACACATAATTACATTCTACCCACTTTAATACCCCGAGCCAACGTAGAAACAGGATCCAGTGACCTTGCCTTAGAAACACAAGCAGCCTCAAGAACCTAAAAGCTGCTTATGTTGATGCATGCAATAGCTTATCAATGTCCCGTGTGTTATGCCATTCCTCCCCTTGTTCTGTAACACCTCACCCCAAGAAGAATATAAGCCTGTGCAAAAGCATTTTAAATTAGTCTGAGAATGAAAGGAGTGACCTTGCGAAGCGCATTCCTAGGCATCAGATCGAAAATAAGTGTGAAAATGAACTTTGGCGAGTTAATTTTTCAACTTTCCTCGACCGTGAAGAAAAACATAAGAAATATTGAAAAGATTCACATTAGAATCATTAATCTTACCCTTTCGGCCATATTCAACAACATGTGTTTGCAAGAAAGACTGCTACCAAAATATACTACCAATGAGTATTATACAGTACTAATATACTACCACTGTAGTATATTACCTTGAAGTATATAATAAAATATATTATACTAATTATATTACCACTATATTATATTATACTAATTTACTACCAATATATATATATGCATACACGTTTCATTGAATATGACTGCATATTCTGTATTGATTATTTTCTTGCTTAGGGCTTCTATCCCTCTGACTAAGGCTCTTGCATCTTGGTTTAACTGGAAGAGGAGTTCAAAAGTCATCTTCGTGTGAGGTGAAGAAAAAGAAATAAATAACTGTAGAATGTATTACACTTATTATACAATTACACAACGTTTCGAACCTACATGGTTCATTCTCAAATGATAGGAAATTACAAATCATATTGGATTTATACTAATATGGCGTCAGGTGAAAACAAGTAGACCAATACAAATGGGTCAAGAAAAAGGCATAAAGGGAGGAAAAAGTAAGGCATAAAGTTTAAAGGCCTTCAAAGAAAAAGGCCATAAGGAAAAGAAAAAGGCCATAAGGAAAAGAAAAAGGCACGTTGTGTAATTTTATAATAAGTGTAATATATTTTACTGTTATTTATTTCTCTTCACCTCACACGAAGATGACTTTTGAAGAACAACTTTTCCAGTTAAACCAAGATGCAAGAGCACTAGTCAGAGGGATAGAAGCCCTAAACAAGAAAATAATCAATACAGATTATGCAGCCATATTCAATGAAACGTGTATAAATGAAAACCTGCTGCCAGTATACACTAATAATATATATATATGATATATATATTATTTATATATATACACTCACACAACAAAAGAAAGAATGAAAAATAAATTCTTGCCTCTAGGGGACGTCATCAGAGACTCTGACGACGTGCCCTAGAGGGAAGAAAGCGCTCAGTTTGTTTCATTTTTTTCTTTTGTGGCGTTCCTTGTATTTGTGAAGTCAGTCACTTGATGTATTCACCTAGTTGTAGTCACCTAGTTGCTCTTGCGGGGGTTGAGCTCTGCTCTTTCGGCCCGCCTTTGAACTGTCAATCAACTGTTTCTACTACCACTTTTCAGGGAGTAAAGATTAACGGTAAACAAAACAGAATCACATCAGAACACAGAGCAAGCCTCTGAATCACGCGGCACTGTTCGTCTGCCTACGAACAGTGCCGCACTGTTCGCTTTACTATTCGCAACAGTGCTACTTCTCCATCCGTACGTCTGATAGACGGAGATACAAAGCACCGCCATCCCTTGTTAATAACACCACAATCATACAAATTTCCTTTGTAGAAGACACGACATAATTACAAGATTATATTAAGTCTTCTACTGGTAACAGAAAAAAACATTATTTTCAGTAGTGATAAATTCCGTATATTTAAGATATGGACAAAAGTAGGAACTTTCAAGAGACCTTGAGCCGTGGTCACACGCTGGCAGGGTGACCACTGTTAACTGGTCACACGCTGGCAGGGTGACCACTGTTAACTGGTCACACGCTGGCAGGCGCCGCTGACTTTCTCCTTTAAGAAAACAGGCGAGACCTTTCCCCTCCCTTGATCATTCTTACTTCAGCCCGGGAAAGCAGGCCGCCTCAGCCCTACACGCGACACATGAAGAGAACGACTTAACTAAATGACGTCGAGTGATAAGACGCAGGAAATGAAATTATAAGAAAGTGTTGCGTCAGCATGACTATCACGTCTAAGGGATATAACGACAAGGGGCTGGGATATAACGACAAGGGGCTGGGATATGACGATAGACCGAAGGAACGATGCCCAACAACTAGATCCATCGGGGTATCGAACCCCGACCCTGCAGGAAGCCAAGAATGACGGAACTAATTACGAGTTTCAGGTCAAAAGGTCTGCAATGGTAGTAACTCAGTGGAAACCTGGACCATTCCTGGAAGCGTGTAACATGGAAGAAATGCAAGCCTTCAGGAGGGGTCATGCTCCATGCAATGGTATCTGAGGGCAGAGGTGGTGCAGGCCACGAGGGCAGGACGAGGGGGTGGTTGGGGGGGTGTACGAGGATGAACAGCCTGGTTCCGCTCCACAGTTCCCTCAGAGGAATATCATTAATGTGCCTAACTAAGCGAGCATAAGTGGCGTGAAAACTTGGATGAGGTTGAGGGGAAATAACTTAACCGGAGCGGACACAACGCCGGTCCTCGTGTACCCCTCTCTCTCTCCCCCCACCCTCCCCTGCATGGTTCAACGCCACCATGCTGCCCGTCACACCATCAACGCCACCACGCTGCCCGTCACACCATCAACGCCACCACGCTGCCCGTCACACCATCAACGCCACACCATCCCACCATCAACACCACCACGCCACACCATCCCACGCCCTACGTACAAACCTCAGTATACGATAAAAGTATCGTATACCGAGGGACCTAAACCTCACTACACTGGAGGAATGAAGGCATAGGGCAGACATGATAACGACGTACAAGATACTAAAGGGATTGATATAGAGACATGTTTAAATTAAGGAACAGTAGAACGAGAGGACATAATTGCAAACTGAAAACACAGATGAGTCATAAAGATTTCAGAAAGAACTTTATTCAATCTAAGAGTCGTAAATAACTGGAGCACACTAGACGAGGAAGTTCTCGAAGCCAATTCGATACACAGATTTAAATGTAAATACAAGAACAACTTGTAAAATCATTGAACTAATGATGGTCGAAAGGTGGAGCTTAAGAGCAAAAGCTCGACCTAGCATGCACAGCTAGGCGGGTTCGTATGGGCTGTGGTGGTGTAATCACTACTTCTATTGAGAAATGTAACATGGACAAGCTTTTGTAAGTGAATGAGATGTGATGTTCACGTTCCTGCCTTGGTCTTGCTTTTCAAGCCTGGCCCCGGGCCGGGCTTGGGGAGTAGAAGAACTCCCAGAACTCCATCAAGCAGGTATCAAGCAAGCAGGCATCCAGCAAGCAGGCTTGGCGGTACTGGGGACTACACCCATGATAATATTCTTAATGCAAGATCTTCTGCTCTAAGACTCCAGTAACTTTTTGTGTTCCAGGTCTGTCTGTGGCTCCCTTGTGTCACAGGTCTGTATACCAGACTCAACGTCTGAAGGATGAAGCACAATTTCTGAAGATTTGTCCTTGAAGAAAAATAATTAGGAGCCAGAAAGAACATTTGTCTGAGTTTGTTTTATGGAAGCAGAATTCAAGAGATGTAATTCTGTATTTCAAGGGGAACAGAGACGGAGTGAAAACAATACTTTTAACGAGCATGAAAGATATGAATGAGAGAGAGAGAGAGAGAGAGAGAGAGAGAGAGAGAGAGAGAGAGAGAGAGAGAGAAGGGGGGGGGGGTTTGAAGGGAGGGAAGAGAATTGTCAGGAGAAAGCGCCAAGCCATTACGACTATATAGCACTGGGAAGGGATCAGGATAAGGATTTGGGATGGGACGGGGGGGGGAAAAGGAATTTTGTCCAACCACTTGGACGATCGGGGATTGAACGCCGCCCTGCATGAAGCGAGACCGTCGCCGACAAGGCCTAGCTTCTCCGGGAAGAAATCTAAGCGAGACTCCAAGAAATGGACTTTGAGACATATTTCCTGACCAGTCTACATATGAGCTGAATAGTTTTCACACAACTGTATCTATAGCTGTAAATGTTTCGTGGGAAAGAATGTGTTAACGGGTAATATCTAGTCAGCGAGTATTGCTTGTCGTGTATATGTTAGTCAAAAATATTGTTATATTTTTATAAATTTTATTTTTTACATTTATTTTAGAAATCTCTATAAATTTCGCTATTAAATATTAACATCAGTGATGCAGGCTGGAAACATCAAATGCCTGTCTTTTCATGCGTGTGTTGGGCTATTGATTTTCAACCGAGTTATTGTGACTTATTCTCTACGGGTGTAGATACCTTCCCTGTAGGCCTTGAACTTGAGTCAACATGCAGACGATGAGTCACAATAACGTGGCTGAAGTATGTTGACCAGCCCACACACTAGAAGGTGAAGGGACGACGACGTTTCGGTCCGTCCTGGACCATTCACAAGTCGATTGTCTTGAGAATGATCCAGGACGGACCGAAACGTCGTCGTCCCTTCACCTTATAGTGTGTGGTCTGGTCAACATTGAGTCAACATCTAAGAATGTCTAAGAGATCAACGGGTCTAAGAGAGAAAGGGAGAGAATCAGTTTATAATGGGTAAACTGTTATTGTGTCTTCAAGTCTACTGAGTCTACTGTTTTGACCTGGTCTCGACCCAAGGTCGAAACATCACAGTGTGATGCTGTCAACATCGTGAAGCCATTTAGCGGTGCTGGGAATGACACTGGAGAATAATCTTGCTTCAAATGATTCAATGAATAAATTGACAAGCACAGCACTAATTGGAATCCGCATTGTCATGTTGAATTGTTGACGAGAGAACTGAGAGACGAATCAGAAGTAATTGTAGTGTATGCAGAGGTTGACAAGCTCGATGTAATCACTGCCAGGCGATAGAAGGTTGTTTTTATTACTTTATACTCGAGCTTTCGTCAACAGGAACCTTGGTAAACATCGAGGAGACTTCCAGATGGAGAAAGTTTATTATTCAAAGTCTTAATGTTTTCATTTCTGTCCAGTGAACGTGAGATGTGTATCGTGATTAATTATTACGTCAGTGGTTGAAAAAGGCGGCGTTATACACTTCATACAGGAAGTGTATGAGAGCCACTACCAACATCAGAGGTGATTCAACACATGAGAATGTTAGATTTGTTTTGGGAAGAGAATATATGGAATCGGGTCTGGGGTTAGTGGATACGAGATGACATTGTTGGTTCTTGACAAGACTGCTTCAACATCTTCCTGGCCTACTGACACGTGTGTTGACACTTCAGGACTAAGGTAAACTCTCAGTGTATTTACATGTATATACTTATCTCCGAGTAACATACAATGTCGCCCCAGTACTCTGCTGCGGTAACTTTTTCAGCCATGGAAAGAATGTGCAAGGACGTAGCGTAGCACTGTGGTAGACACACACTGTGGTAGACCCACACTGTGGTAGACACACACTGTGGTAGACCCACACTGTGGTAGACACACACTGTGGTAGGCTTGAAGCAGAGCGACGGTCCAGATGCTGCAAGTGACGCTTCTCCCAAATTGCTTTTACCTTCTTTAAACACCAATATACGTGTCAACTTGAACACAGACAGAATTATATATCAGAGATCATTTAGTGTGTGTATATTCGAAGGCTTAAACTGGGCCTTCGAATGGATGATAAGAGTTGATGAATTAGACAAAACACACATGATTTAAAGAAAGAATATAATTATAATTGAGTATTACACAATAATATGCAAATAATTTCCACATTCTGCGAGATTGTCGTACTTTCGCTTACGACATAGCGAGATTGATAACAATTATGTCGCTATTCATTGTATAACCATGAAAGAAAAAAGCCCATACATATGGTTCATGCAACAAGATCAATAAACGTCCAGACGTACCTACCAGGCGACACAGATCTCTACCCCCTCTACTGACGCAAGCTTTATCAACAGTTATATCCCTATATCCCACCTCAATAGGTGTCTGAATGTGAAAACAGTCGGGGGGGGGGGCAATTTAGAAAGAACTATCACAAACTTTCAAAAAATTTCGAAATATCTCATCGACAAATTCCACAGCTTTCTCTACTGCAAATAGTTCATTACCCCTGTAACTTGATTACATAAAAATACCAGAGGGCAGTTCCTGGAACCATTATATGCCTCTGCGACCCTTCCACTACAGGATGGATATGGGGCGCATAATAGAACATTCAAAAAATTAAAAATCATAAAGAGTCAGATGAATTGCGGAGATCAGAGGGAGAGGGGGACGGGATGAGGGGGAAGGGTAGGAGAGGAAGGGGGTGAGGGGATGAGTGGAGGGTAATGGGTCGAGGAGAGGGGAATGAGTCAAGACCCCTTTGAAAACTAGCACCCTTCGGGAGCCAGGACCCCGTCAATGGCCGTAGCTGAACAAGGACTCCCGGGGGCCTCGGGGGAACAGTAAGAGCGTCGGAACACTGTGCAAGCAGGAACCATTTAAAGACTAAATGAACCCTTTCTTTCCATGACCGTTTGGAAACCTCGAACGTTTGGAAGCCACGAACGTCTGGGAGCTTCGAACGTTTGAGTGACACGAATGTTTGAAAGCCTCGAACGTTTGGAAGCCTCGAACGTCTGGGAATTACAAAGGTTTGGGAGCCACGTCTTTATGGTCGGCAAACCTATACGAAACTAATGGCCTTTTGATGCCAGGACAATAATTCCATAACTTCTTGAGTCTGGACTGTATGGCCAGACTATTCACTAATAAGAAGGATTTTAACGCACCAGATAATATAAACTACTAGAAATTTGGATTATTTTAATGCCTGACAAAAAACCTGGATGGAAGGAGCGAAGCCACAGTGAACCAGAGAACCAAAACATCTCAATAACTTCTTAAAAGAAAGTTAATTTTAGCTTCAACCAAGACAAAGTAAACTTCAACTTGGGATAAACAAGAACCAAGACAATATAAATCTCTTATCAGAAAAAGGAAAAAAAGAGAGAGAGATTTAGGGATCCACGACTAAGGGAACTAGGACTTGGGAACTCTGGAATTAGGTGGAAGTGGGCGGGGGGTTGGAAGTCGGGAATGGGGCCGATAACAAGGTAGGAAGGGGTAATTTCGCGAGTGGCTGGCTCTTGCCTGATGGCGTGATGGGGGGGAGAGGTGGAGAGTGGGATGGGAGAGTGGGATGGGAGAGGGGGATGGGAGAGGGGGGGAGGGGATAGGTAGGAAGAGGAAGGATATTGAGTGTGGAATGAAGGGTAGGGGAAGAGAGGAAGAAGAGAAGATCAGGCGTAGTGAGAGGAGAAGGACAAGATATGAAAGGATAAGTGAAATTAAGGCGGAAAGTGAAGGGATGAGAAAGGAATCAAAAGGAAGCAATGCGGGAAAGAAATGAAGGAGACATGAGGGAGGGAAGCATGAGAAAGGTCCCATAAAATCTTCATCTTCATTATACGTGCCGAGTTGTTAAGACGCCAGCTGGAGCTGTAGAGAGAGAGTGCCCTGCAAGGCTTCCTAACGTGCATGTGACAAGAACTCTGGGCGATGAGTTACCCCGTCTGAGGAAGGCAAGAAGACCCAACTGAAAATGAACCTTCGGAAGTCATCTCTAAAGCATTACGTCTAGCGGAAGATTGCATGAGGGTATGCATTGTGAGAGAGGCAGCGACACCACTCTGGAAATACGCTAAGTGACAGTGATCCAACCGGAGAGCTCTTGGCGTCTGAATAAGCAATAGAAGTGTTGACCTGGTAGGGTGTGCCAAGAAGCAGACGTCCTTGGGAGCCAGAGTGGAAGTGTTGACCTGACAGGGTGTGCCAAGAAGCTGACGTCCTTGGGAGCCAGAGTGGAAGTGTTGACCTGGCAGGATGTGCCAAGAAGCTGACGTCCTTGGGAGCCAGGTGTGGAAGTGTTGACCTGACAGGGTGTGCCAAGAAGCAGACGTCCTTGGGAACCAGGTGTGGAAGTGTTGACCTGGCAGGATGTGCCAAGAAGCAGACGTCCCTGGGAGCCAGGTGTGGAAGTGTTGACCTGGCAGGTATGCAGTATAGCAGATGATGTTGGGAGTCGGGTGTAGACGCTTATCGAGGGGTAAATAATACGTTCCTCCCACTGTATATATTCAGTTGGGTAGCCATGACCTCCTGGCTCTTAACACTAATTCTGTTAACGTAAGTTTTAATTTATTTTAAGAAGAATTTCACAGTATTCCCACCGGACTGCAACACCCACATCACGCAGCTGGCTTAAACACACAGCCTTAGGGTGACAGGGGAACACACAAAATATAAAATAAACTCATGGAAAAGGGAGTCTGATCCATATCATTTGCAACCGAAATTAATTTCATGCTTGAGCGACGGATATAATACAATTTTACGATATAAATGCAATGAAAAATGGTCATACCGCGGATATGGACAAGGAAGTTTTGTTGGCATTCAGAACAAAAGACTTTTCTTTTACTGGCAAATATAAGACTTAAGTCAGACTATTCCCATGACACTTACGAGAACAAGGCTGATCAGATTTGTGTGTGTGTTATTGAATACGATCAAATAGGGTTACATCAATGATTCCAGCAACAATCTTTTTTAATATTGATCACAGTAGATCATTTTTTATCGATTTTAATATTGATAATTTGTTAATATTGATCACATCACAATGTTCTTCATTAGAGAAGGAAGTTTGAAAATTAAATTTGCAACATTTTAACAATGTGCGTGTAACAAAATGACGCATTTTTTTTTTTTTTAAGCCTACAACATCTTCGAAGGCAGTGGGGGAAGTGGATACAAATTACACACAAATCACAACAGCGTGATATATCAAATGGACAAATCCACAAGGGCCTTGATGAGGGCTCGACTTAGAATTAACATTACAAATCAGAAGTAACAGCGATGTGAGGTGGTGGTGGTGGTCGAAGTAGCCTGAGAGAGTAGGTGTGAATGTCTCATAGAAAGGTTGATCGTAAGTGGTAATTTCTGCCTCCAGACGACTACTACTACTACGACTACTCTTCCTACCACTACCACTTGCTCACAAGGAGCCTCACATGTCACTGGAAAGTATATGCCCATGTTACTATAATGTCTTAAGAATAAGAAGGACTGTACATTGTTGGGACGTAATTATATTTAAGAGATCAGTTTCGGTAGAAGGAATTATAATTTATGCACATTTGCAGTGAGTGGAGGCAAATGTAAATCTACCAGAAAAGAATCTGATCAAAACGGGTCCCTTGTGAGCGTGTTGCATAACGGACCTCACTGGTTACACAAAGAAAACTGGGCTGTTTTCTAAGAGAAGTTTCGGATCTCCCTGGCTGTGGTGGGTATGTGGGCCGGCGGGCCGCTGCAAGCAACAGCCTAGTAGACCAAACTCTCACAAGTCGAGCCTGGCCTCGGGCCGGGCTTGGGGAGTAGAAGAACTCCCAGAACCCCATCAAGCAGGTATCAACCAGGTTACGGCGGCTATGTCAAATCCCACGAAGGAGTGTCCCTGTGTAGCTTCAGGATGGCGTTGGAACCTGCTTGAATATTTCTGTGTGGACCTTTCTCCTTGCGGTCTCCTACGTGTTGACAAACACTGAGCCTACCTGAAGGGGGAATCTCCAGGCTCCTGTTATCATTGCTACCCGGTCTATCAACAGGCTTCCTGCCCTGGAAACACAAACCGAAACTGTCTCTATTTTCCGCTTGTTACAACTTGTAATAAAGTTGTTACAACTTGGCTTATTAACGTGTTTATGACGTATTAGAACGTTGTTACAACTTGCTATATTGGTTGTTATAACTGGTTAGGCGGTGTTAAAACTTGTTCGAACGTTGTACCAACGTCGTAGTTTCGGTGTGTGTTTGGCGGGTGGCTGTCTACTTACCTAATCAGCCAGGCTGTTAGTGTTGGCAACCCACACACCACTGAAGACATCGCAGCGTAGCTGAATATTAATACCTGGTTGATGCCTGCTTGATGGGGTTCTGGGAGTTCTTCTACTCACCAAGCCCGGCCCGAGGCCAGGCTTGACTTGTGAGAGTTTGGTCCACTAGGATGTTTTTTTTCAGGGATTTGTCGAGGTCCCTCTTGAAATAAAGCTAATGTCTGTCGGGAATACATTACGACGCTGAGGCTCATCAAGGGTTGAGGTGTTCAACCCACCTCCCACTATATCCCTGAAGTTACTGCTCAAATTCTCCAGTGTCTCCCGCTCTCCTAAGAAACTGTTCCTGTGAGCATATTTGCACCCAGTCTTCAATATATATTCCAAGTATATATTATGATATATACATGGACCCGACGCTCCAGGAAGTATACCTTGAGAGCTTTCAGGCGCTCCCAGTAGTTAATGTGTTACTGTAACCGCCTCACTGAACGGTTTTTCTGTATTTTGCAAGTAGTTTCACCTGCCTGCTCATACAGTATATACACTCTTGTATTACCACATTCTGCACAATAATACAGTAGGAACGTGCAACACCAGTAGTGGCTGGCAGGCAAACTGACACGATGGAATCTGTCTGAAAAAGTTGGATTTTGATAAACAGACGGTAGGTAAAGAATGCTTATTGTGGCAGCCTCTGATAGCGACGGTCCGAGGTGGCAGGGAAGGGTAATAGCAAGGTCAGGGGTGGCAGGGAAGGGTAATAGCAAGGTCAGGGGTGGCAGGGAAGGGTAATAGCAAGGTCAGGGGTGGCAGGGAAGGGTAATAGCAAGGTCAGGGGTGGCAGGGAAGGGTAATAGCAAGGTCAGGGGTGGCAGGGAAGGGTAATAGCAAGGTCAGGGGTGGCAGGGAAGGGTAATAGCAAGGTCAGGGGTGGCAGGGAAGGGTAATAGCAAGGTCAGGGGTGGCAGGGAAGGGTAATAGCAAGGTCAGGGGTGGCAGGGAAGGGTAATAGCAAGGTCAGGGGTGGCAGGGAAGGGTAATAGCAAGGTCAGGGGTGGCAGGGAAGGGTAATAGCAAGGTCAGGGGTGGCAGGGAAGGGTAATAGCAAGGTCAGGGGTGGCAGGGAAGGGTAAAAGCAAGGTCAGGGGTGGCAGGGAAGGGTAAAAGCAAGGTCAGGGGTGGCAGGGAAGGGTAAAAGCAAGGTCAGGGGTGGCAGGGAAGGGTAAAAGCAAGGTCAGGGGTGGCAGGGAAGGGTAATAGCAAGGTCAGGGGTGGCAGGGAAGGGTAAAAGCAAGGTCAGGGGTGGCAGGGAAGGGTAAAAGCAAGGTCAGGGGTGGCAGGGAAGGGTAATAGCAAGGTCAGGGGTGGCATGGAAGGGTAATAGCAAGGTCAGGGGTGGCAGGGAAGGGTAATAGCAAGGTCAGGGGTGGCAGGGAAGGGTAATAGCAAGGTCAGGGGTGGCAGGGAAGGGTAATAGCAAGGTCAGGGGTGGCAGGGAAGGGTAATAGCAAGGTCAGGGGTGGCAGGGAAGGGTAATAGCAAGGTCAGGGGTGGCAGGGAAGGGTAATAGCAAGGTCAGGGGTGGCAGGGAAGGGTAATAGCAAGGTCAGGGGTGGCAGGGAAGGGTAATAGCAAGGTCAGGGGTGGCAGGGAAGGGTAATAGCAAGGTCAGGGGTGGCAGGGAAGGGTAATAGCAAGGTCAGGGGTGGCAGGGAAGGGTAATAGCAAGGTCAGGGGTGGCAGGGAAGGGTAATAGCAAGGTCAGGGGTGGCAGGGAAGGGTAATAGCAAGGTCAGGGGTGGCAGGGAAGGGTAATAGCAAGGTCAGGGGTGGCAGGGAAGGGTAATAGCAAGGTCAGGGGTGGCAGGGAAGGGTAATAGCAAGGTCAGGGGTGGCAGGGCTTTTTTTATACATAATACACTGAGATGTCAGGGATATTTTGACAGCATGCCCTGCAGTGGCAGGGAGCTTTTGACAGTATGACTGGCATGTGGCTGGCATGTGGCTGGCATGTGGCGGGCATGTGGCTGGCATGTGGCTGGCATGTGACTGGCATGTGGCTGGCATGTGGCGGGCATGTGGCGGGCATGTGGCGGGCATGTGGCGGGCATGTGGCGGGCATGTGGCTGGGAGGTGACGAGAGGAACCAACACACGTCTTTGGGACACAAAGACCTTAAATAATACGCAGGTTGGCGCTGGCAGAGGGAAAGGGGTCCTCAAGACGGTGGTCACTAAGCGCACGCGCGCCTTAAATTTTAAATTTTGCCCCGAGGGGCGAGTTTATTGGGCAGCGCCACTCATCTTGTGAGTGAACATACCGCCATAGCAGAATGTACAACACTCCCCAATAGGAAGAAAACCCGCTGGGTTGTTCATCCTGTCACTTGTACCCAGACACAGCTGGGACTTGCTTAACTGTCTCAAGTGAACAGCTCCTCAAACAAGAAGATTAACATTTATCAACCCTTAAAAGCTTACGTTATCTTGCGGGTGCAAAATGGGGAAATCTTTTAAGAACAGTATCAATATTTGACAAATAGTGTTTTCCTAACTCAAACAATGTGGGGTTTATTATTCTACAGTTATTCCTAATGTCTCTCAGGTGTTCACATTCACTTAGATAGTGGTCAAGGCGGTGTCCATCACTCTCACCACAGATTCTGCAACTTCGCTGATCAACTGTTGTTTCCATTCCAAATCTCCATGGATATTTGTATCCAAGACGGATTCTCGCTATTACAGATTCTCTCACTCGTCGTCCTCCTCTTCGGCCATACTGATTGGGATTGCCAGCTGCAACCATGTTGTACCATCGTACAGATTCACTGGTTTGTGCTTCTATCCTCCTTTCCTCAGTTACCTTGTCACGGTGATGTTGCCTGATAATACCTCTAATTTGTAGTTGAGTCTTGGGTATGAAGTATTCAATATGGTCTCCTTCAGCGCCTTCAGCAGCCAGCACATCTGCTCGTTCATTCCCACATATTCCAACATGGGAGGGGATCCACAGAAACTTGATGACTCTTCCCTGATTGGTAAGTACTCTCACAGCTCTCTTGATTTCAGCGACTATTGCAAGATTTTCTGCCTGATTTTTACTTAGGCTTTGCAGTGCTGCTTTTGAATCGGTGCAAATCACTGCACCATTAGTGTTCCGTTCAAGAAACCTTAACGCCATAACAATGGCAGTTAGCTCTGCTTGCGTTGAAGATGCATAGTTCTCAATACGTGCTTTTTCTTCATTTCTGCGTTGGAAGGTATTATCCTTGATTACCGTGTATGCTGCACCAGCCCTGCCATTGATAGGATTATATGACCCGTCAGTGTAGATTTGATCTAGTTCATCTCCGGCTTCTTTATAAATGTCCTCGAGATACTTGTGCCTCATTTCTTGTGGTATCATGTTGGATTTTTTCATTGCCATTTCATTGATGATGATCTTACATGAGTCATCCTCCCAGGGAGGTAACCTCTCTACAGGCAGGAGCTCACGGGCTTGCTCAAGCAGGTGAAGCTCTTCAAGGTAGCAGACTGTTCTGTGATGCCATTTTTTGCTTCTCCTGTTTCCCCCTGAAATTAGCACAGAGCTCAGTTTTTTCTTGGCAATATCATTGTAATGGGGATCTCTGGCTATCCTAATTGCAAGCTTAGCATTCAGCTCCTGAATTCTGCTTTTAATACTGGGAAGGGACAACTCCTCTCGTAGATTAGACGTTTTGGCAGTTCTTGGGACTCCAAGAATGATTGTCATGGCTTCATTTTGAATGCTTTCAAGCCTTTTCATATCGCTTTGGGAGTAGGTGCACAGTACTGGTGCGGCATAGTCTATGACGGAGCGCACATAGGCTGTGTACATCATTTTGAGCACGGCAATAGAGGCTCCATGTCCATTCCAGGTCATAGCTTTCAGTGCCCTGAGTCGACTTTTGCATGTTCCTATGAGTTGATTGAGCTCCTCTTTCTTTCCCTTGTTAGAGCCGACAGTGACGCCAAGGTACCGATAGTGGTCAACCCATTCAAGTGTTACACCATTAATTTGCAGTTCTTCATTTGCTCTCCGCTTGTGATGGGAGTATGCCTTCGTCTTGTTTGTGGAGAGAGTGAAACCGAGCTCAATACATTTCCTTCCGAGGAGTTCAATGGACTGTTCAATTTTTCCCAAGGTGGGAGCTTGTATTAGGACATCATCTGCATATCCCACTTGTTGTGTTCCTTCCGGAAAATCAATATTTGCAATGGCGTTCATAAGTACATTGAATAGTGTAGGGCTTAAGACTCCGCCTTGGGGGGTCCCGAGTTCCATACTCAGTGTTCTGGAGACTGCTCCATTGAAGCAAACCTTGGCTTTCCTTCCTGTGAGGTAGTCTTCAACCCATTTCATGAGTCTCCCCTTGACACCCATGCATGCAAGCTCGTCCAGGATCGCAATCCCCTGTGCTTTGTCGAAGGCTCCTTTGATGTCAACAAATACAGAGTACCTAGCCGTGTCATTAACCAAGTAATTAACTATACAATTTGCTGTGCTCCGTCCTTTAACAAATCCATTGACCCCCTCCCCTAACCTGCCTATTTTGTGCAACAGTCGGTTTAGGATGATCCTTTCAAGCATCTTGCAAGTGCATGACACGAGGCTGATAGGTCTGTAATTACCAGGGTCATTAGGCTTCGGTATGGGAATAATTATTGCGTGTTTCCATTGTGTGGGCAACACTCCACTTAGGAATGACTTGTTAAACAGGTGGAGTAGTGGATTCCCAGACACTTCACACAGTTCTTAACGCGCGCCTTAACACCGCCGGGAAATTTATCAACGTATTTCCGTGTGGCTATTTCTCACGCGCGCCTATGATAAAAAACGAGCTAATTATAAGAAAGTGCGTTGTTATACCCAAAGTGATTTAATCAAGCAATTTTCCATGCAAGGTTTAAACCTGCACTTGGTCTTCCTTTTCCTTTACAAAATACATAATGTGTTAGGAGTGGGAAGTGGGGGGGGGGGATGGAGGAGGGGGGGGGATGGAGGAGGGGGCAGGGACGGTATAGGGACGGGGACAGGAAGGGTGGGGAGGTGTGTAGGGGGGGGTGATGGGAGGGGGGGTACAGTCTACTTGCAGTTTAACTGGAGAAATTCCTGAAGTTCTTCTACTACCCAAGTTTAACAGAGTCACCGATAGAAAAGCATTAGAGAAGGAAGTGATGTGGTGGAGGCAGACTCCATACACACTTTCAAATGTAGATATGATAGAGCCCAATAGGGTCTATTAGGCTCAAATGACAAAGTCTTAATAGGCCCTATATGTAAAAGTTGATTGACAGTCGAGAGGCGGGACTAAAGAGCCAAAGCTCAACCCCCGCAAGCACAACCAGATGACTACAACTAGTTGAGTACCAACAGGTCATGTCAAGAACGCCCCCCCCCCTGCGTTATTTTTACCGAGACAATAGGCTTTCTAAACCACGAGAAAATATACAATCGTTTTAATCCAGTTCATATGGTGGTAAACAATGACGTCATGACACTATATGACAGTATATTATGAATATGCACCAGTGGTCGAGCATTCCGGATTGGTCAGTGACCGGACTCTCTGCTACAAGAACAACGGGCTCACCATAGCCCGTGCTACCTGGAACATTCTGTTCCAGGTAGCGAATCTTAAATAAAACAATCTCTGCTACAAGAGCGGGACCAAGCTATGGTCCCCACTGATGGTCATGTGTCTCTGAACAGACGTCTGTTCTTAGTTCATGATGTGGCCCTGTGACTGGGACTGCTCGCGAGAGGTGAGCACTGCCAGGGAAGCAAGAACGGGATGAGCCAAGACCAGCGGTGGTACGGACCAACGCAGTCAGAAGAGAGATGAATAACGGGTCAGCCTCAGGAAAGGATGGTCTTGGGATGTAAAGGAAATCCAAAATCTGAGACGGCTACGGCTGCATCAAAGGCACAGGTTCTTCAGGCGAGTGCTCTCGAAGGTGGCTGAAAGCTGTAGCAGGAGCAGGGAAGCAGGAGAAGCCAGGAGGAGGAGCAGGGAAGCAGGAGAAGACAGGAGGAGGAGCAGGGAAGCAGGAGAGAACAGCAGAAGCCACGACAACAGTGAGGATGAAATTGAAATTGAATTGAAATAAGTTTATTGAGGTAAAATACACACAAAGAAATGAGGTAGCTCAAGCTATTCTCACCCCGTTCAGTACATCGTGTTAATACATACATAGACACACACATCACAAGCAATAAACGTATTACCGAACATTCTGAGAGATAAACATATACATTTCCTTGTGAGGATGAAGGAACCACGAAAGGTACGAACAGCAGTAAAGACAGTGCACAAGAAAATGCGGTGGCAAGTACATAAGCAGTAGCACAGAGGAAAGAGCAGAGAGGATGGAAAAGGGAAACACGTTAAACAGAAGACAAACATAAAACGTACACAAAAAACAGATATGGAGAGAGAGAGAGAGAGAGAGAGAGAGAGAGAGAGAGAGAGAGAGAGAGAGAGAGAGAGAGAGAGAGAGAGAGAGAGAGAGAGAGAGAGAGAGAGAGAGAAGAGAGAGAGAGAGAGAGAGATGCAACAATGCCATATCTAGAAGATAACATCGAGAAGTACAAATTGGATAGAAGCAGCTGAAAAAGTACAGAGAGGGACAGAAGGGAAGGGGGGGATGGGAGGAACAGTTAAAAAGACTAGAGCCTGGCGGTGTGGTCTTAGCGATGTGGTCTTTGATCCTCAATCCAGATAATCGCCAGCCGGGAGGAATGCGATTCAGGAATTATCTCGCTCCCGTGCCCTTGTTTACACCGACATGGGCCCTCCGACCTCTCTCTCTCCTGCGCACGCGCACTCGTGCCTCCGTGGGATCATACATACGAAAATATCGACTCCATGTTATGGGTTCAAAACACGCATCTCTGGACTTCCCTAACATACACAGGGATGCGAATTCGATTCCATAACATGGTCTCAATATTTTCATAGATTCATCAGGTTGTTGTGATATCATTGGACGTCCATAGGAGTATACATACTTTCTCTCGAGCTGAATGCCATCAGGGAGTATATTACAGTGTTTAGACATATACAAACAGGAAAACTGACGCATTAATGGGGTATCTTGAGATTATCTTGGTTATCTTGAGATGATTTCGGGGCTTTAGTGTCCCCGCGGCCCGGTCCTCGACCAGGCCTCCACCCCCAGGACTAACACCCAGGTACCTATTTTACTGCTAGGTAACTGGGGCATAGGGTGAAAGAAACTACCCATTGTTTCTCGCCGGAGCCCGGGATCGAACTCTGGACCACAGGATCACAAGTCCAGCGTGCTTTCCGCTCGGCCGACCGGCTCCCTTGGAAACTTGTTGGTGGGAAGAGAGAACTCAGTATAGTCCCGTCTGTTTTTGAATACCAACAGTATACTTGACAAAGGTCCGAATAAATATAAATATATTTAATAAACTTTATAAAAGGTCAGGACGACCCGAAACAACTTTACTTCTATGTTTTCAGATGTGTGGTTGGGTGTCTAAGTCATTGTGACTGAGTATTCTTAAAACTTTCTTGTGGGCTGTCACAATTTTTCTTCTTGCGTCAGCAGTATGGGCGGAGGAATGTGGGGGGCAATTACAGCACAGAATGTGACGGGTGAGCAAGACTGGAACACATTAACTACACAGTTGAACACGGTCGTTTCTCTCCAATGTTGCACAACACCGAGGATATTTTGAGCATATCTGCCTATAATATTGTTAACTTAGACTTCCAGTCGAGTTACTCCGACCAAAAGTGTTTCGCTGAATGTAAATTCTGGCTCCTGGAAGCTGATTTTTAAGTCTGGCTCCTGGAAGTTGATTGTTTTAATGAACAAATCCACAAGGGCCGTGACGAGGATTCGAACCAGGATTTGATTGTTTTGTCTGGTTCCTGGAAGTAAGTAAGTAATTATCAAAAGAAGGCACCAAACCGGGAAGGCTATGTAGCACCATCAAATACGCAAAATAATCAGAGGGCGCTAAATATCACCAAGGATGCCAATACGAGAACAAAAACGCATAAGGCGAACGATATCAAAAGTATCCGAGTCACCAAGAATTCTATCGAGGGACAGGTGACCGCGAGGGGCGGTCGGAAAGCAAGACACACGCTCGTCCTGGAAGTCAGGACATTCAAGAAGGACATGCACGACCGTAAGAGGGACAATGCAACTAGGACAATAAGGAGCAGGGCGGCGCTCCATCAAGTGACCATGGGTTAAGCGAGTATGGCCAATACGCAACCTCGCTAGAGCTGTTTCCCACCGCCGGTTACGGTGGAAGGAGGACGGCCACGAGGAAACACAACATTTAAGAGTACGTAGCTTGTTACCAGTAACAGACAACCAAGAAGCCTGCCAACGGGTAAGGACTGAGGAATGGATAACCGGGTAAAAGTCGGAATACGGAATGCCTTTACGAGAGATGGGACAAGAGCGGACAGCTTCCTTAGCGGCAGCATCCGCACGCTCATTTAAAGACACGCCAATATGGCTGGGAACCCAACAAAACTCAACCGACTTAAATTTACTGTGAACGAGAAACAGCCAATGCTGGATCTCGACAACTACCGGATGAACTGGATTAAAGCACCCGAGAGCCATGAGGGCACTACGAGAGTCAACAACAACCACAAAGGAAGACTGACAACGAGAAAGCAGGAGACGAAGAGCATAGAGAATAGCATAAAGTTCCGCTGTAAAGATGCTAGTCTCCGGAGGCAAGCGACACATATAAGTGCGATCAGGAAAAACAACAGAGTAGCCAACACCGTCCGCTGACTTAGACCCATCGGTGAAGACAGAAACGGAGCGGGAGTGAGAAGAAAAGTGCTCGAGGAAAAGGCGTTTTAGAACTGTAGGAGGGGTAAAAGCTTTAGTGATACGAGTCAAGGATGTACAAAACCGCGGAAGAGGGACCCTCCACGGGGGCAAAGAAGGAACAACACGAGGAGAAACATCAGAAATACGAACGGAAAGAGAATCCTGTAGGCGAGATAACCGGACAGAAAGAGGGAGGTGGTGAAGAGGAACAGGAACCGCAGGAGGGGTAAAAGTTAAAGCACGACAGAGACGAGAGGAAGGATGTTGCAAGGACCGCGCAAGATAGCGAAGACAGTAGCGATCACGGCGGTCCTGGAGAGACAGGAAGCCAGTGTCAACATACAAGCTAAGGACGGGAGTCGAACGAAAGGCACCAGAACTGAGGCGCAACCCAGTATGGTGCAAAGCATCAAGACGGCGAAGAGTAGAAGGAGAAGCAGACGAGTAAGCAGGGCAACCATAATCGAGCTTAGACAGGACGAGAGAGGAATGTAAAGCAAGGAGAGTGCGCCTATCTGCCCCCCAAGAAGTATGGGACAAGACCCAAAGGAGGGTAAGGGACTTAGAGCACTCAACACGGAGGTAAGAGATATGGGGAGACCAAGACAAACGAGTGTCAAGGAATAACCCCAAAAGCTTCGCGGAATCTTTGTATTCAAGGGGATGACCATAAAGTGACAAAGAGGGACGAAGAACAACCCGTTTCCGCGTAAAAGTCATGGCACAAGTCTTAGAAGTAGAGAACTTGAAGCCATGACCTGTGGCCCAAGACGACACGGCATCAATCGCAAGTTGAAGCCGGCGTTGAAGGAGAGGCGAATCATCACCCTGACAACAAAGGGTAAGATCATCGACATAGAGAGCGGAGAAGACACCAGAAGGAAGAGAGGAAAGAAGACCATTGAGGGCAACCAGAAAAAGAGTAGTGCTCAGAACACTACCCTGGGGCACACCTTCGTATTGCTGAAAAGAGGGAGAGAGAGCGGTACCAAGGCGCACCCGAAAGGAACGACGAGAGAGGAAGCTGCGGAGAAAGAGAGGGAGATGACCACGAAGGCCAAAAGAATGAAGTTGAGATAGGATATGATAACGCCAAGTGGTGTCGTAAGCCTTTTCCAGGTCAAAAAGGACGGCAACAACGGAGGTCTGCGCAGCAAAAGCAGTACGAATATAGACCTCCAAGTTCACCAGGACATCTGTCGTGCTGCGGCACTTGCGGAAACCAAATTGAGAAGGGGAGAGGAGGTGATGGTGTTCCAGGAACCACATCAGACGAACGTTAACCATACGTTCAAAGAGTTTGCAGACACAACTCGTGAGAGCAATAGGGCGAAAGTCCTTAGGGGAAGTACCCAGAGACCCCGGTTTGCGAACAGGGAGGACAACGGCATCGAGCCAGTCCTCAGGGACTGACGACGACTCCCAGATCCGATTATACAGACTCAGTAAATACTGAGACGTGCTCGGAGGGAGATGGCGAAGCATCTCATAATGAATACCATCGGAGCCCGCCGCCGTAGAACCGCAGAGGGCCAGGGCAGAACGAAGTTCAGAGAGAGAGAAGGGATCATTATAGGGAAGCTGAAGATGAGTGCAGAAATCTAAAGGACGAGACTCAAGGACAGGTTTACGAAGAAGGAAAGATTGGGGAAGATGAAGACCAGAGCTAACAGAAGAAAAGTGGGAACCCAGTTCGGAAGCGACCTGCAACGGGTCCGCCACAAGAGTATCATGGAGGTGAAGGACCGGTGAAACATCGGGAACGAACTTACCCGCTATCTTGCGGATACGCTTCCAGATCTGGGCCAGAGGGGTTTCGGACGTAATTGTCGAGACATAAGATGCCCAACATTCACGTTAAGCCGTACGGATGGCCCTACGGGCCACCGCACTCGCTTTCCGAAAGAAAAGAAAAGAATCGGTCGTCTGCCTACGGCGGTGCTTCTTCCAGGCTGCACGCTTACAGCGGACAGCCCGAGCACAGTCCGCATTCCACCAGGGAACGCACTTCCGTGGACCCCGAGAGGAAGAGCGAGGAATAGAGCGGAGGGCAGCGTCGAAGACAGTGTCATGAAAAAGGAGGAGAGCGCGAGAGAGGGGCAGAAGGGAGAGGTCAGAGAGAGTAGCACTGAGGGAAAATAGGGTCCAGTCCGCCTTAGCAAACTGCCACCTAGGGAAAGAGAGGGAAGGGCGAAAAGAGAAAAAGGAAACAAGGATGGGGAAATGATCACTACCATGGAGGTCATCAAGAACCTGCCATGTGAAATCTAAGTAAAGAGAAGAAGAGCAGAGAGAAAGATCAAGACAAGAAAGGGTGCGAGTTCGAGAGTCCAAATGAGTGGGCTCACCAGAATTCAGAAGAGACAGGGAAGAAGAGAGGAGAAACGGCTCAAGGAGGCGACCCCGGGTATTCGTCAGAACGTCACCCCAAAGAGAATGACGACAATTGAAGTCACCCAGCAGGAGCACAGGCTCCGGCAAGGAGTCTAGGAGGTGTTTCAAATCAGGAAGAGAGAGCGGGACACTCGGGGGGAGATAAATGGAACAAACTGTGTACCATTTCCCCACAAAGATACGAGCAGCAGAACAATGGAGAGGCGAAGGAAAAAGTAAAGGAACAAAGGGAACATCAGCCCGAATCAAGAGAGCAGAAGAATTAGAAGCCCCAGCAATGGCTGGGGGGGGGGAGAGAAAGGAATAGCCACGAAAACGACCAGGACGAGCACCAAGCAACGGCTCCTGGAGACAGACACAAAGGGGCGAAAACCGCGAAACCAGAAGTTGGAGTTCGAGGAAATTGGCGTAATAACCTCGAACGTTCCATTGAAGAATGGACAACGACGAGAAGAGAAAGGACAAAAACAGAGAACAAGGAAGAAACAAAGGCGAAAGACCAACAGAGCACGTTAAAGAATATCAGGGTCGGGATCAGGGTCAGCAAAGTCAGGGTTAGGGGGCATGGGTAAACTGAGCAAAGACAGAGGGAAGGAAACGGGAGAACAGATCAGAGGTGGGCGGGCAGGGTCCG
This sequence comes from Procambarus clarkii, assembly GCF_040958095.1. Lineage (NCBI taxonomy): Eukaryota > Metazoa > Arthropoda > Malacostraca > Decapoda > Cambaridae > Procambarus > Procambarus clarkii. The sequence continues at coordinate 5,725,525 of NC_091200.1, read as the reverse complement.
GAGGAGGAGGAGGAGGAGGAGGAGGAGGAGGAGGAGGAGACAATGGAGAGGAGCAGTCAAGGACAGCAGCAGGAAGAGGGGGAGTAGAAAGAGAGGAGCGCACCCCAGCAAGAGCAGCAACCGAAAGGGAAGCAGGGGCCAAAGAAACCTCCATAGCAGGAACAGGGGGCGCAAGCACTGAAACGGGAGGGGAAGGAGCAACAGAGCCAGAAGGAGGAGCTGAGGAAGAAAGCGAAGCCTTCTTACCCGCCGGGGAAGAGGAAGGAGAGGAGCCAGGCTTACGCTTCTGACTTAAGGAGACCGGTGTCCCAGCAACTACGTACCGGGCAACGGATTCCAGCGTCTCAACAGGAGAAGCCGAACGAGAGCACACACGACGGCCGTTAGGAGAGCGATGGACATCCGCCCGCACCGACAGGCGGCGGGGAGAGCCGATAGATGGAGGAAGAGGATGGGAAGGAGGATCGGAGGGGGACGAGGAAGGAGACACAGAAGACACGACAGACCGGGTAGAAGGAAGGGGAACCCCAGACAGAGGACCAGGAGGAGGATCCTTCGGGAGAGAACCCAAAGGGACAGAGGAGGGGGCAGTGGGCGCATCAGGGTCCAAGGCCTGGAAACGGTTGAGAGTCTGAGGAAGGCGGGAAGGACGAGGAGAGGAAGAGCGCAACACGCGAGCATAAGAGATGTTAGTATAAGGCGGGAGCCGGCGAACCTGGCGCCTCGCCTCAGGAAAAGACAAACGCTCCCGGTGCTTCAGGTTAAGGACGGCCGCCTCAAGCTTGTAATGGACACAGGCACGGGAGAACGTAGGATGGGCCTCACCGCAGTTGAGGCAGCGAGCTTGGGGAGAAGTGCACTCCGACTTAGAGTGACCTTCACTCCCACACAAAGGACAGAGAGAGACAGTCCCAGAGCAGCGGAGGGCACCATGCCCAAACCTCCAGCACTTATTACAAAGTCGAGGAGAAGGAATATACTCCTGGACAGAGCACCTAGCACCAGCAAGAATGACAGAGGATGGAAGGGTCCTACCATCAAAGGTGATCTTCACAACGCGAAGGGGTTGACGGCGACGACCACGAGGGGGACGAGTAAACGAGTCAACCTGGAGGACAGAATGGCCTTGGGCATCAAGGATATGCCGAATATCATCGTGGCAATCCTGCAGATTCCGAACACCGGTTGCAACATGGGGTGGGAGGAGAATAGTGCCAACACTGGAATTCATCTGAACGTTCTTGGAGACCCGAACAGGGATCTCGCCAAGGCAAGATAAGGCAGCCAAGCGGGAAGCCGCATCCTGAGAAGGAGCAGCAACGACACGTGTACCGAGACGAGTGGGGTTGAAAGTAACACACGCATCCACGGAATCTACAAGATGCCGATGGAGGGAGAAATCGTCAGGAGGCGCAGAATCAAGAGGGAGGAGATCAAAGTATTTGGCCCATGAAGCAGGACCAAACAAGGCCTGATACGCATCAGCACGGGAAGGAATCGAGCGAGTGCGGTTGGGGCGCGAACGGCGGTGAGAACCCCTAGAGAGAGAGGGGTCAAAAGGCGCAGTAGTCACAACGAAAGACTTAGCCACACCAGGGGACGAAGTGGTCACCACCGGGGGCTGGAGGCTCGACCCAACCTCAGAGGAGGGAGGGGAGCTGGGGGAAGAAGTCAGGACGGTCAAAGGAGGAGCAAGGTCGGGGCCCAACGCAGCGGGAGCTACAGAGCCTGGTCTTCCAATACAGGCCGACTCGGGGGCTTGGTCGCCCACCCCACGAGCCTGAGAGGGTACAACGGAAACATTCAACGACATAGAGACGAAAAGTGACAAATTCATCCACGAATGTGCCCCCATACCCACCATGGAGCCACAATTAGAGGCAGGACACCCAACAGGAAGCTATCGCTGATCATGCCGGGGCCCCCTAGGGGTGCGTCGTGAGTATACGCCCCACAAACGCCACCTTAAGAACCGTCAGTCCGTCGAGATCGGGTTCAGCGACGAAAGGGGGATTGACAATAAAAGGTTCCCCTCGCTCGAGACGTCGGGTACTACAGTTCTACGGGTGCAAGAGTATGCCTCCTCAAGCACCCGGGCGTCAAAATAGAAGAAGTCCAAAGAAAGAATCCAAAACAAGCAAAAGGTCGGCAGGAAACGACAAGCAGATAGGAGAAGAGGGGGGAGAAAAACGAAACAGAAGGAAAAGGAAAAGCGATCCGGCACAATTGGAGAAGACAGCAGCAGGAGTGCAAGGCCAGAAAAGGACAGAGGACTGCCCAACGGAGCATCACACTCCGGCAGCCGTCCACCAAGCCCCCTCACGACGCCAACGGGCCGGAAGGGGAGGGGGTGGTTCCTGGAAGCTGCTGTTAAGTCTGGCTCTTAGAAGCTGATTATTAAGTCTGGTTCCTGGAAGCTGCTCTCCCATCTGAGCAGAGGAATATAATAAATTTTGTTAATAACCTGATAAAGTCTATTACCAACACTATTTGTGAAGGTAACCTAATTCTTTAACGTATTGATAAGATTAACAGAGTCGTCACTTGTGACAAAAAAAAAAAAAAAAAAAAAAAATCCCGGTAGTACAGTCGGGATCGTTCTCGACGCACAATCTAGAATTCCGGGTTCGAATCCCGGGCGGGACAGAAATGGTCGGGCACATTTCCTTTCACCTAATGCCTCTGTTCACCTAGCAGCGAGTAGGTTATACTCAGGAGTTAGTCATCTTGTTGTGGGGTTGCATCCTAGGCGGGGTCAGTAATTCGGCCTGGGGGGGGGGGGAGACCCCCGATAAAAGCCATACGTGTATGTATACACTCTGGCTTTCTGTCCCTTTACGCAATGAATTATTATAATTAATTATTCGTGCCGTCAGCAAAATGTACGGTTTAAGCCACCGTCGAAACTTTTCAAATATTATTTATGTAGGAAGAGAACAAGTCCTAGAACCGACTCACGCAACCCCCCCCCCCCGGCACACACACACACACACACACACACACACACACACACACACACACACAGCCTCCGACAGTTGAGAGGCGGGACCAAAAAGCCGAAGCTCAACCCCCGCAAGCGCAACTAGGTGAGTACACACGCACACGCACGCGCACACACGCACGCGCACACACACACACACACACACACACACACACACACACACACACACACACACACACACACACACACACACTGTATCACTCAGGAATCTGTACACCAGTTGATTTCAGGAATCTGTACACCAGTTGATTGACAGTTGAGAGGCGGGACCAAAGAGCCAAAGCTCAACCCCCGCAAGCACAATTAGGCGAGTACAATTAGGTGAGTACACACACACACACACACGCACGCACGCACGCACGCACACGCACGCACACGCGCTACGGGATAAAATGATGTACAAGGGCTCAAAGCCCAAAACATAAAACAAAGTAATACAATGAATGACAAACGAATGCAGATATAAACCGCCATCAACACTGCCGGAGCCGAGACAAAAGATGAATAATTCATTTATCTATCACAGAGGCGAGATAAAAGCCAGAATAAGGAGAGGGGAGAGGAGGGGAGGACGATAACACGAGGGGACGAGAGAGGGAAGGGGGAGAAGGAGAGGGGAAGGTGGGCCAGTACTCCCAACACACTTATGTACGACACATGTAAATCTATTTATGTATGTTGGTTACATTAGCATTTTCAAAGCACTACAATCACCTATGAGTCATTGTTCAATAAATCAATGTGGTCCTCGCGTTACGGGCTCACCATAGCCCGTGCTACTTGGAACTTTTTGTTCCAAGTAGCGAATCTTAAAACAACAACGACCGAGAAGTTAATCTCTTCTCACCATCCCAAGAGTCACCAGGTGCAGTCCTCAGAGTTATGATTTCATGAGTTTTATTGGATATCATATATTTCACATTTTCTCATAGCGATTGATTATCTAAGTTAATTAAGCCATAAACAATTCAATTTCTTTATTGTGCACCCCATACTCATCCCGTGGGCGGTGGTGTAAAGGATTACAGAGGCACATATCGGTTCAGGAACTGAACCCTCTAGTTCGCTCTAGCTCTAGCCATAAACCTAAGACAAAACTTACAAAAAAAGGGAGCTATATTACACAAAAATAGTCAAAAACGTCGCCTCGACAGGTTAACACCCCCCCCCCCCTCCCTCCTCTTCCAGCCCCCTCCCCCCAACCTTGCACATATTGGTTAAGGACTCCAACATCCTGTTGTAAATGGTTAAGGTAAATGACTTCCCCGTAGCCCGGAGATAAGGAAGAGGCCGCGCACTCACAGACCATATTCCCTTATACCAACAACCACTTGGGCTGGACGGTAGAGCGACGGTCTTACTTCATGCAGGTCGGCGTTCAATCCCCGACCGTCCAAGTGGTTAGGAACCATTCCTTCCCCCCGTTCCATCCCAAATCCTTATCCCGACCCCGTCACAGTGCTATATAGTTGTAATGGCTTGGCGTTTTCTCTTGATATTTTGATGTTTTAGATTCAGCTACTCGAAACAAAAAGTTCCAAGTAGCACGGACTATGGCGAGCCCGTAGCGGACTTTCCTGGCACAGGAGCAGAGTTGTATGCGGTCTCATGAGACTTAGAGTAGATACAGGACAAGATGCCCAATGGGCGACCTGGAAGTGGGTATAGTTGAAGAGAAACCGGTGAGAGGAAACGCTGAAGTTGTAGACAAAGTTCGAGGGCTTAACCCAGCTACATGCCTAGATCTATGCCTGCTTGAACAGCCCCACAACTGGCTAGGCGTCGAGTCGGGTCTTGAGAGGGCAGTTGTAGCAGTGCTGCTTCAGTCTTTGCGGGAAAGCTATCTTCCTTAGATGTCTTTATTCTGGAGTCTTCTACCCTCTTCCGTCGGGTTTCCAAGGGCGACGCCTGATAAGTGGCAGCTCACCGGTGGAAGTTGGGTTCCTTCAGGGTCGTCGTCCAGTTCAGGGTTATCCAGTGGTTCTTCAGGGAATCTTGTGGGAAAGTCAGAGTGATGGTACTCAGTCTTCACTGTGGAAAGGTCGACGAAGGAGTGTCTGGTATTTACATAGACAACCACAGGGTGTGGGTATTTGACGTTGTTCTTGGTCAAGATGATCCAGTTACGTTTGTGAGCAAGCTTGACTGGTGTGTTGTTATCCCTGAATTTGTGTTGGGCGTCAATATAAATGGCGTAGCAGAATCTTTTCGTGTCTAGAAAATTTCAAGATTATTCCCGTCGGTTAGTCTCGATGCTGGTGCAGAACGTCGCAGGCTGAGAGGCATCCGGAGCTGCCTCTGGCGTGTTGAGTCTGGTCCGAAGTAGGCCGAGTCGATGTGCATTCCCACCTCACTCTGGACGACCGCCAACCCAGCCCTCGTCACCGGGGATGCCGACTCCCAACACGGTCAACAGTATGGTATCTGAGCTTCATCTGTCAGCAGGGACATCACTTACATCAGATAGTAATTAGCACCACCAATGAAGATGTAAAAAAAAAAAAAAAAAAAAAACGAAAATGTAAAAACCGAAACCACGTATAAAACAGTCAAATAATACCATGAACGAAAAAGTAATGTAAAGGATCTGGGAGTAATCATGTCATATGACCTTACCTTTAAAGAACACAATACAGTAGCCGTCACAACTGTAAGAAAAATGACAGGTTGGATAGCAAGAACTTTTCAAACAAGTGATACCGTACCAATGATACTTTTCAAGACGCTAGTGCTCTTAAGAGTGGAATACTACTGCACACTAACAGCCCTATTTAAAGCTGGAGAAATGGCTGACCTGGAAAGCTTGCGATGATTCTTTACTGCTTCAATCCACTCTATATAACATGTAAATTATTGAGACCGATTATATTTGTTACATCTGTATTCTCTAGAGCGCAGGTAGGGGGGGGGGATAGAGTTGAGAGAGAAATACTCAATTTGGTTCAAAACCTGCACACAGAAATAACATGACATGAGACCAGGACACAAGGCAGGATGTGCAAAACAGCAACATTGAAAAATAGAGATGCAATACATACGCCGAGACAACGTTTATCAACATCAGAGGCCTGATACATGTGAACTGGAAGCGTGTTGAACAAAGTGACATAACTGGCCGACTTCTCACGGTGTTCAAAAGAGAACTCAATAAAGACCTCGAAAGGATGATCAACCAGGCTGTGAGCAGCCTGACGTGTGCAGCAAGGGCCACCCCCCTGGCCCAGCAAGGGCCACCCCCCTGGGCCAGCAAGGGCCACCCCCCTGGGCCAGCAAGGGCCACCCCCCTGGGCCAGCAAGGGCCACCCCCCTGGCCCAGCAAGGGCCACCCCCCTGGCCCAGCAAGGGCCACCCCCCTGGCCCAGCAAGGGCCACCCCCCTGGCCCAGCAAGGGCCACCCCTGACAATCCAGAGGGCGCATGTGTTCACCTCCCCTGCACGTACTTCATCCAGTTAAGTGAACAACAAATTATGTATATAACGCCAGCAGGTAAATTATATTAAGGCAGGTGTGTGCAGGCGGCCACCAGTCATCTGCTGATGCATGGTGGGAGGGAGAGTGGGAGGGTGGGGGAGGGAGAGTGGGAGGGAGAGTGGGAGGGTGGGGGAAGGTTCTCATGCAGGAGAAGAGACAAGGTTGGCGGTGCTGGGGGCCCTCGCACGTGTTCAGGGCCCCGGAATGTTGCAGGCATGTTAACGGGGAGTAGAGATAAAAACAGGGGCGACTGCAGAAGGCTTATTGGCCCCATGTGAGACAGCTGACGAGACATGACTCGAGAGAAACCAATGGCTGCCTTGAACGACACCAACAGCTGTTTTGAACGACAACCACAGCTGCCCAGAACCACACCATAGCTGCCCAGAACGAAACCACAGCTGCCCAGAACCACACCACAGCTGTCCAGAACGACAACCACAGCTGCCCAGAACACCACAGCTGCCCAGAACCACACCACAGCTGTCCAGAATGACACCACAGCTGCCCAGAACGACACCACAGCTCCGCTGAACGACAAAACAGCTGGCCAGAACGACACCACAGCTGCCCAGAACGACAACCACAGCTGCCCAGAACGACAACCACAGCTGCCCAGAACGACAACCACAGCTGCCCAGAACGACAACCACAGCTGCCCAGAACGACAACCACAGCTGCCCAGAACGACAACCACAGCTGCCCAGAACGACAACCACAGCTGCCCAGAACGACAACCACAGCTGCCCAGAACGACAACCACAGCTGCCCAGAACGACAACCACAGCTGCCCAGAACGACAACCACAGCTGCCCAGAACGACACCACAGCTGTCCTGGCCTCACCAATCAGTGGGATATTCACAACATCGCTCCTGCCGCTGTGCTGCGCATTTCAAAGAGGGTAATTGGCAATTTGTGGCCCACGCCGGTTGTTAAGAAATGCTGTTATTGCGTCCGCTCCAGCCAGAGAAAGAATGACAACAATAATATCGCAATATTTCTGAAACATGCGTTCTGAGGTCCGGAGAACGCACCAGCCGGCCAGGTGACCTCACCATTGGTCTGCCCGGTGGCTATGGCGCCACGTACCGGCTCTGCCCGGTGGCTATGGCGCCACGTACCGGCTCTGCCCGGTGGCTATGGCGCCACGTGCCGGCTCTGCCCGGTGACTATGGCGCCACGTGCCGGCTCTGCCCGGTGACTATGGCGCCACGTGCCGGCTCTGCCCGGTGACTATGGCGCCACGTGCCGGCTCTGCCCGGTGACTATGGCGCCACGTGCCGGCTCTGCCCGGTGACTATGGCGCCACGTGCCGGCTCTGCCCGGTGACTATGGCGCCACGTGCCGGCTCTGCCCGGTGACTATGGCGCCACGTGCCGGCTCTGCCCGGTGACTATGGCGCCACGTGCCGGCTCTGCCCGGTGACTATGGCGCCACGTGCCGGCTCTGCCCGGTGACTATGGCGCCACGTGCCGGCTCTGCCCGGTGACTATGGCGCCACGTGCCGGCTCTGCCCGGTGACTATGGCGCCACGTGCCGGCTCTGCCCGGTGACTATGGCGCCACGTGCCGGCTCTGCCCGGTGACTATGGCGCCACGTGCCGGCTCTGCCCGGTGACTATGGCGCCACGTGCCGGCTCTGCCCGGTGACTATGGCGCCACGTGCCGGCTCTGCCCGGTGACTATGGCGCCACGTGCCGGCTCTGCCCGGTGACTATGGCGCCACGTGCCGGCTCTGCCCGGTGACTATGGCGCCACGTGCCGGCTCTGCCCGGTGACTATGGCGCCACGTGCCGGCTCTGCCCGGTGACTATGGCGCCACGTGCCGGCTCTGCCCGGTGACTATGGCGCCACGTGCCGGCTCTGCCCGGTGACTATGGCGCCACGTGCCGGCTCTGCCCGGTGACTATGGCGCCACGTGCCGGCTCTGCCCGGTGACTATGGCGCCACGTGCCGGCTCTGCCCGGTGACTATGGCGCCACGTGCCGGCTCTGCCCGGTGACTATGGCGCCACGTGCCGGCTCTGCCCGGTGACTATGGCGCCACGTGCCGGCTCTGCCCGGTGACTATGGCGCCACGTGCCGGCTCTGCCCGGTGACTATGGCGCCACGTGCCGGCTCTGCCCGGTGACTATGGCGCCACGTGCCGGCTCTGCCCGGTGACTATGGCGCCACGTGCCGGCTCTGCCCGGTGACTATGGCGCCACGTGCCGGCTCTGCCCGGTGACTATGGCGCCACGTGCCGGCTCTGCCCGGTGACTATGGCGCCACGTGCCGGCTCTGCCCGGTGACTATGGCGCCACGTGCCGGCTCTGCCCGGTGACTATGGCGCCACGTGCCGGCTCTGCCCGGTGACTATGGCGCCACGTGCCGGCTCTGCCCGGTGACTATGGCGCCACGTGCCGGCTCTGCCCGGTGACTATGGCGCCACGTGCCGGCTCTGCCCGGTGACTATGGCGCCACGTGCCGGCTCTGCCCGGTGACTATGGCGCCACGTGCCGGCTCTGCCTGGTGACTATGGCGCCACGTGCCGGCTCTGCCTGGTGACTATGGCGCCACGTGCCGGCTCTGCCTGGTGACTATGGCGCCACGTGCCGGCTCTGCCCGGTGACTATGGCGCCACGTGCCGGCTCTGCCCGGTGACTATGGCGCCACGTGCCGGCTCTGCCCGGTGACTATGGCGCCACGTGCCGGCTCTGCCCGGTGACTATGGCGCCACGTGCCGGCTCTGCCCGGTGACTATGGCGTCACGTACAGACCTGCCTGGTGACTATAGCGTCACGTACAGACCTGCCTGGTGACTATGGCGCCACTTACCGGCTCTGCCCGGTGACTATGGCGCCACGTACCGGCCCTGCCCGGTGACTATGGCGCCACGTACCGGCCCTGCCCGGTGACTATGGCGCCACGTACCGGCCCTGCCCGGTGACTATGGCGCCACGTACCGGCCCTGCCCGGTGACTATAGCATCACGTACAGACCTGCCTGGTGACTATAGCATCACGTACAGACCTGCCTGGTGACTATAGCGTCACGTACAGACCTGCCTGGTGACTATAGCGTCACGTACAGACCTGCCTGGTGACTATAGCGTCACGTACAGACCTGCCTGGTGACTATAGCGTCACGTACAGACCTGCCTGGTGACTATAGCGTCACGTACAGACCTGCCTGGTGACTATAGCGTCACGTACAGACCTGCCTGGCGACTATAGCATCACGTACAGACCTGCCTGGCGACTATAGCGTCACGTACAGACCTGCCTGGTGACTATAGCGTCACGTACAGACCTGCCTGGTGACTATAGCGTCACGTACAGACCTGCCTGGTGACTATAGCGTCACGTACAGACCTGCCTGGTGACTATAGCGTCACGTACAGACCTGCCTGGTGACTATAGCATCACGTACAGACCTGCCTGGCGACTATAGCGTCACGTACAGACCTGCCTGGCGACTATAGCGTCACGTACAGACCTGCCTGGTGACTATAGCGTCACGTACAGACCTGCCTGGTGACTATAGCGTCACGTACAGACCTGCCTGGTGACTATAGCGTCACGTACAGACCTGCCTGGTGACTATAGCGTCACGTACAGACCTGCCTGGTGACTATAGCGTCACGTACAGACCTGCCTGGTGACTATAGCGTCACGTACAGACCTGCCTGGTGACTATAGCGTCACGTACAGACCTGCCTGGTGACTATAGCGTCACGTACAGACCTGCCTGGTGACTATAGCGTCACGTACAGACCTGCCTGGTGACTATAGCGTCACGTACAGACCTGCCTGGTGACTATAGCGTCACGTACAGACCTGCCTGGTGACTATAGCGTCACGTACAGACCTGCCTGGTGACTATAGCATCACGTACAGACCTGCCTGGTGACTATAGCATCACCTATAGACCTGCCTGGCGACTAGGATGCTATATATTGGCTAGTAAAATGAGCACATGATGACGTCATAGCCTACTTGGTGCGCACAAGATAATGTATATATGAACCTGTGATGTGTATACTTTGAGCTCCTCAGTACCAGGTCTTCCACCGAATGGTTATTATAGGAGCACTTACGAACCTGAATGTTGACCCAAGTGTTGATTCTTCATACTATTGGTGAGGGTGTGGTCCTGGGCTGTGAACCATGGCCCGGGTGGGTACCATGGACCGGGAAGTGCCGTGAACCATGGCCCGGGTGGGTACCATGGACCGGGAAGTGCCGTGAACCATGGCCCGGGTGGGGTGCCGCGAACCATGGCCCTGGGGTAGGGGCCGTGAACCATGGCCCGGGTGGGGTGCCGCGAACCATGGCCCTGGGGTAGGGGCCGCGAACCATGGCACTCTAGTATTGGGATGTTGAGTCTGTACCGAGGACATCAATATACAGGAGCACCAGTAACACACACGCAGCCACTTTGAGGCTCTCAGCAGACATCGTTGACGCCTCTGCTGACGTCTCCGTTGAGGTCTCCAGGGGGTGTCTGCCTCCTCCCAGACTCCTCTTCTTCATCTCCTCTCACGGAGCACACACGGGAGACATCTCCCGTCACGCAGGGTGCAGTTGCACCTCCACAGATCTCCAGTATCAGCTCTTGATACTGGTAATGGCTCAAAAGGGCCACCACTTACGGGCTATTCATGCCCGTGCCACCTTTTGGGTGGCTTAATCTTCATCAATCAATTATCTCCTCTCACGGTTTACTTCCCGACACCGTCTCCTCTCCCGCTGGTTGCCATTGAGAGAAGAGGGAGTCTACTCCGCGATTCAACTCTGTAACCCAGACTGGTTCTTCCCTATGTACAGAAATGCAACCGTTGCTCGTAGCACATACTCGAGTATTTTACCACACCGATACTCTCAGGTACTCCGGCTCCATCATTAACACCCTCCTCATACCTATATCACACCTCTTCATACTGGGGTAGGACGAGAGGACATGGGTGGGGAACAGACCCGAAAGAGAAGTCACACGGATCTAACAAGCACTTCTCTGTAATGGGGAGAAAGTGTCACTAACTGAGAGGAGACAAAGCAATTAGAGAGAGAGAAGCGCTCACATACAAGAGGTTTAATGGTACGACCTCACTTTGCCAGTAACTGGCTGGTTCTTTTCATTCAAAACTTTCTAAGGGACCTTAATGCCTCTTACTTGATCCAACCCCAAGTCATAGGTAAATTATTAAGAACTGGCATTAATAAGCAATCCAACAGGAATGGTAGGGTGGGGGGGGGGGGGGGGGTAAACAACATTACACCTATACCATCACTATGTGTACTTCTTAACTACATATACACTTCTTACATGTGTACATAATCACGACGGGAGACATCTCCCGTCACGCAGGGTGCAGTCGCACCTCCACAGATCTCCAGTATCAGCTCTTTATACTGGTAATGGCTCAAAAGGGCCACCACTTACGGGCTATTCATGCCCGTGCCACCTTTTGGGTGGCTTAATCTTTATCAATCAGTGTACATAATATAATATCACAGGTGTCACTTTCACACACGACACTACACACGAACGTCTGACATCTACTAACCCGGCGAGTCCTCTCCTACTCAAGGTTCCCTCCCTGAGTCTGTCTACTATGGTCCTCACGCCGGCGAGTTCACCTTTCTCAGTACACCATGGGCCAGCCCTCTACAGTATCGTCACGGTGCCACAACACCTCTACTCTCCAGCAACAGGCCCCACCCACTTGGGCTGGACGGTAGAGCGACGGTCTCGCTTCATGCAGGTCGGCGTTCAATCCCCGACCGTCCAAGTGGTTGGGGCACCATTCCTTTCCCCCCGTCCCATCCCAAATCCTTATCCTGATCCCTTCCCAGTGACACAGTCGTTATGGCTTGGCGCTTCCCCCTGATAATTCCCTCTCCAGCAACAGACTGGCAGGGGCCTCCAGCCACGTCCTGGCAGGCTTCAATTATAACAAGCCTTAACAAGCGGACATTAATTCCATCTCTTAACTGAACTTGGCCATCCCGGGATACGTCGGTCCAATCACCAATACTTCACTAAGTATCACAGACAAATCACAATCTACACCGACTCGGCCCACTTGGTCCCACTGGAACACGTCTCGAGTTCAGAACTGCCGTGGGTGAACTGATTCCTGTAGAACAAGATGTCACCCACATCACTTCTGAGAAGTAAAAGATGAGTAGTAAGAAGGAAACTACACAGGTGTCAGTAAGATACGCCTTCCACCGGGGAACAGAAAATGGGGTCGGGTGCGGTCAACAGATGGCGTTGACATCGTCTCATTTAATGACATTACCACTTAGCCCCAAACTACCCGAGGGACTTAAACTAAAAAATAACAGTGTAAGAGATTACATCATGTGAACAAATCCACAAGGGCCGTGACGAGGATTCGAACCTGTCTTGTGTCTCGGAGAGGCTGCAGGATCCGAGTAAATTCAGTAGAATTTCTGGTTGTAATTCTTTTACCATGTCGTAGCTCAGTCGATTAAGGCAGCGTCTGGGATGCTCTCTGACGCAGGTTCGAATCGCCGTAACAACCCTTGTGGATTTGTTCATTTGATACATCACGCTATTGTGATTTCTGTGTGTAATTACATCATGTCTTGGAATGCCAGACTATGACCTTCAAGACTGGCAGGAAGAAAGTGTCTTTATAAGTAATGTACTAATATTTGTGTTCTCAATTAGTGCTCCCCCTAACACACACACACACACACACTAATCAACAACGAGAGGCAGAAGAAAAAAAGAAATACGGTTTCAATATATTCTAGTAATCAGAAATCCGCGAGATGGCGTTACTCATCCTCATTTACATGTTCAATGAGTGACTGGTGGAGCTGATGAGTATTGGAGTCCGTAAAATATGAACTGTGGCGTTGATAAGATGTGTACTCACCTAGTTGTACTCACCTAATTGTGCTTGCAGGAGTCGAGCCTTGTCTCTTTGGTCCCGCCTCTCAACTGTCAATCAACTGGTGTACAGATTCCTGAGCCTACTGGGCTCTATCATATCTACATTTGAAACTGTGTATGGAGTCAGCCTCCACCACATCACTGCCTAATGCATTTCATTTACTTACTACTCTGACACTGAAAAAATTCTTTCTAATGTCTCTGTGGCTCATCTGGGCACTAAGTTTCCACCTGTGTCCCCTTGTTCGTGTCCCACCCGTGCTGTAGAGTTTGTCTTTGTCCACCCTGTCAATTCCCCTGAGAATTTTGTAGGTGGTTATCATGTCTCCCCTTACTCTTCTGTTTTCCAGGGACGTGAGGTTCAGCTCCTTCAGCCTTTCCTCGTAGCTCATACCTCTCAGATCCGGGATAAATCTGGTGGCAGACTACTCGCCTAGTTGTGCTTGCGGGGGTTGAGCTCTGGCTCTTTGGGCCCGCCTCTCAACTGTCAATCAATCCACCGATTCCCCTGACAGCTGACAGCTGAGTGGGGAGGGAGGGGGGCAGCGATAGGGAGAGGGGCCTTATGCTGAGAGGGGGCCTGACAGCTGAGTGGATAGCGCTTCGGATTCGTAGTCATGAGGTTCCGGGTTCGATCCCCGGTGGAGACAAACAAATGGGCAGAGTTTCTTTCACTCTGATGCCCCTGTTTACCTAGCAGTAAATAGGTACCTGGGAGTTAGACAGCTGCTGCGGGGACCCCCTCAAAATTATCATAATAATCAAGGATAATTATCAACACCCTGGGGGTGGGGGGGGGTATAACAAAAAGGAGGCCTGGTCCCCAAGGACCGGGCCGCGGGGACGCTAAGTTCCGAAATCATCTCAAGATAACCCTCCCTCCTACACACACACGGGTGTGTACTGGGAGAACACACCCAGGAAGCAGCCCGTAGCAGCTGTCTAATTCCCAGGTACCTATTTAATGCTAGGTGAACAGGGATATCAGGGTGAAAGAAACTGCCCCTTTGTTTCCGCCTCCATCGGGGATAGATCCCCGGACCCTAGGACTTCGAATCCCGAGGAGTACGAATCCTGTGCTCATGCTCAGGAACCTGTCCAGACATCACCCAGAAGTGAGCACGTCAGACTTCAGGAGATTCTACAAGGGACAACTACTCACGATGATTGGATCGTTTGTTCCACGCAACGCCTCAACAAGCATTAACAACCATTAACTTTGAATTACTTCTTTGAAGAACGCTAACTAATCAGTGTAAAAAGAATAAGAACATTGCAGGTAGGTACAATCACAATCTGACACACAACATAATAATACACCACAAAATACAATTTCTGATTGTCAATAACGTAATTTCTGTTTATCCGCGTTATTATCTTTCAGTTATGGTGCTCGTTATCATGTTCGTGGTACTATTACCGTTAGTGGTACGGCTCTCCAGGATTAATGTTTTCATTCCTGTTAACAAAGCTACTGCATGGCAGCCGTTACTCGATTTTTGTTAGAATTACTTTTTTCCCGCCGCGTGTGCATAGGTGAGAGTTATTAGGTAAGCTTTGATCAGTCCAGCAACCAGGAGGCCTGGTCGACGACCGGGCCGCGGGGACGCTAAGCCCCGGAAGCACCTCAAGGTAGCTCCGTTGCAGACCAACAGGCGCGTGTCAGTCATGGAGCCTATGTCTTCAAATTTGTTGCAAAACCCCGTCTCACAGTGCAGGGTTCGAAGATACATCTATGGGGTTCATGGGGCAAGTTGAAGAGTGTTCTGCTCTTGCATCATGAGGCAAGATGAGGTGTTCCCTGTCACTGAGCCGTGAGGGAAGATGAGGTGTTCCCTGTCACTGAGCCGTGAGGGAAGATGAGGTGTTCCCTGTCACTGAGCCGTGAGGGAAGATGAGGTGTTCCCTGTCACTGAGCCGTGAGGGAAGATGAGGTGTTCCCTGTCACTGAGCCGTGAGGGAAGATGAGGTGTTCCCTGTCACTGAGCCGTGAGGCAAGATGAGGTGTTCCCTGTCACTGAGCCGTGAGGCAAGATGAGGTGTTCCCTGTCACTGAGCCGTGAGGCAAGATGAGGTGTTCCCTGTCACTGAGCCGTGAGGGAAGATGAGGTGTTCCCTGTCACTGAGCCGTGAGGGAAAATGAGGTGTTCCCTGTCACTGAGCCGTGAGGGAAGATGAGGTGTTCCCTGTCACTGAGCCGTGAGGGAAGATGAGGTGTTCCCTGTCACTGAGCCGTGAGGGAAGATGAGGTGTTCCCTGTCACTGAGCCGTGAGGGAAGATGAGGTGTTCCCTGTCACTGAGCCGTGAGGGAAGATGAGGTGTTCCCTGTCACTGAGCCGTGAGGCAAGATGAGGTGTTCCCTGTCACTGAGCCGTGAGGGAAGATGAGGTGTTCCCTGTCACTGAGCCGTGAGGGAAGATGAGGTGTTCCCTGTCACTGAGCCGTGAGGCAAGATGAGGTGTTCCCTGTCACTGAGCCGTGAGGGAAGATGAGGTGTTCCCTGTCACTGAGCCGTGAGGGAAGATGAGGTGTTCCCTGTCACTGAGCCGTGAGGGAAGATGAGGTGTTCCCTGTCACTGAGCCGTGAGGGAAGATGAGGTGGGACGTACCAGCCACCGAGTATAAGCCATAACCACCTCATTATTTTAGATTAGACCTCAGCCAAGTCTTCCTGGGGCCTCCAGGTGTTGTTGTGTCGGGCAGTGATTCCTTTAGCGGTGATGAGGTGTGGGGGCTTGGTGTGGGGGGGGGCTTGGTGTGGGGGGGCTTGGTGTGGGGGGGCTTGGTGTGGGGAGGCTTGGTGTGGGGGGGCTTGGTGTGGGGGGGCTTGGTGTGGGGGGGCTTGGTGTGGGGGGGCTTGGTGTGGGGGGGGCTTGGTGTGGGGGGGGGGCTTGGTGTGGGGGGGGCTTGGTGTGGGGGGGCTTGGTGTTGGGGCTTGGTGTTGGTGTTGTGGGTGTTGTGGCTTGGTGTGGGTATTGTAACGCTTCGTGGTGGTCAGATGGCATGGATGTTGTGGTGTAATATGGCTGTACTCACCTAACAGCGTTAAGAGGATTGAACGACAGTTTCAGTGCCCTGCCCCTCTAACTACCCGTCGCGTGTACCTCCCTTACACACGTGGTTCTACACCTCCACGTGGCCCCACCAGCGGCACAGTGACCGCTCTCCCATCCTTACCTTACTGCTTTACTTAAACATTCACTCAATACATTCAAAGATCTCACAAGAACGATGTGTATCTACGAGAATATATTGAGCTCATGCAATGCAATCGAACCCGCCTCCCTTCCCCCCCCCCCTCAAGCGCACACACACTGGTGTGACAGCAGGAGCGCGCACTATTTGACGATACCCCTGAATTCTGCGCTTGTCCGGACTATGTCCCCTCTATTGTGAGTATCCGTACTGTGTCTTTTCTAGTGTGTGTGTAGGAAATGTGTGGTGTGGTCTGACCCAAGCAGCCAGAGTATATCAGATATGCACATACATACTATATATATACTAAGCCTTCTACTGTGAAAGCATTTCACGCTTTGGTTGCAAGTTATTGTTGAGCGAGTCACTATTGCACTTCCTGTGGTGTAATGATGGAGACTGGGAGCCGCTGAATTTCCTCAGAAGTCACACTAACCATTACGCGGGTAATATACAAGAATAAATCTAGGTGTGGCTGTGGAGTCGCAGGCCGAAGTGTAAACATTATCTTAGCAGCACCCAGCTGCTGCTGCTGCTGTGGGTGACAGTGCAACAGTCACCCAGCTGCTGCTGCTGCTGCTGTGGGTGACAGTGCAACAGTCACCCAGCTGCTGCTGCTGCTGTGGGTGACAGTGCAACAGTCACCCAGCTGCTGCTGCTTTGGGTGACAGTGCAACAGTCACCCAGCTGCTGCTGCTGCTGTGGGTGACAGTGCAACAGTCACCCAGCTGCTGCTGCTGTGGGTGACAGTGCAACAGTCACCCAGCTGCTGCTGCTGTGGGTGACAGTGCAACAGTCACCCAGCTGCTGCTGCTGCTGTGGGTGACAGTGCAACAGCTACACAAACTTTACGATGACAGAGACACTCCATAAAACATTTGGTATATTCGAAAGGGGCGCAGTTGTGCGCCTCTGCTGCTTCCGTGAGTGTCAGTATCTTCCTCATGTTAGCCATTCATAAAAGTTTAATTTCTTGACCTCCCAAGACACAGCCAATACGCTCCACAGCCGCCCGTGAAAATGAGGTCATAGCTCCACTCTTTTTCTCCCCCCCCCCCCCCCAATGTCTGTGGCTCTTTATTGTTCGACTGGGACGAGAGTTTTTATGTTCCATGCTTTCGCACCAAGAGCGGAAAATGCCTCTGCCGGGACCTAGAACTGACAGTGGGCTTAATCTGTTTAATTTATTCATTACATCCCTCGCACCGACTTTCCAATTTTGGACTTGGCCCCGAAATGTGGCCTGACTTGCAAAAGAATATGGTTGGACCCATTGGCGGGCACTTGAGTGTGTGTGTTGGGTGTTGGCTTGGGACAGTAGGGACAACTGAGGCAGCTATTGTCTTTGGTAGTCTAGCAGGTCAATAGCACGGGGCTACACACACACACACACACACACACACACACACACACACTTTGAAGTGCAATACACTGTTCTTAAACCTTCCTCCCCCCCACCATTCTCTCTCTCCTCCAACTGCATGTAAAGGGACCAAAATACGAAGACATATATCAATACCGTAATGTCTTCAGACATAAGACACCAAGAGCACTCGGGTACGGCTCCAGCGGCCAGGAACCTCTCTGGTACAAGTCCTCTTCAATCTCTCCAGGGCTCCTCCTCAGACTCTCCGCCAGAATTAATCCTGAACAAGGAGCTATCGTCGCCAGAGGGATATCGTTGATCCAGAGGGTTATCGCGGATCACGACCAATTGCTAATTGGCCGGAGGCAGTGCTGTCCACAAGCCGCCCCATTCAATAGCCGCTGGCTTATGACTCAAGTCAACTTTCTGGATAGGGACTCAAGATCAACCGAGGAACATCAGTCAATCTGGACTGATTTTCGATCAAAATACATTCAAAAGGAAAGAGCAATTACCAGCCACTATTGACCGGGAGCTTCGGCTCTTTTGGCGGGAGCAAAGAGCCGAAGCTCAACCCCCGCAAGCACAACTAGATGAGTACAATTGGGCGAGTACTGAAGTTAATGAAAAAAGTATATTTGTATTTAATATATACAGGTAAATTAGACGCAAGACAGAATTAAGAAATGGAAAATTGTTGAAAAATGTATAGATAAAACAATGATAATGGGGGATAAATAATGAAAAAGGTGAATAAATGAGCATAGAGATACATACTATGATATCCACTTCAATGTACCAATATCACACATTAAATAATTATCATGAAATCAGAGCTAATTCAATAAAAAGGGATTCAGAGATTTGCTCATTAAATATAAAATACAAGTTGATTAACAAAAATCTAAAGAAAAATACACACTAATAACGCACAAAATCCACCAATAACGCAAAAAATAGCAGTGCAATTTCACAACAAATTCCGAGAGCCGGATACGGGTAGGGCAGAGGTGGGGGGGGGGGGGGGGGGGGGAACGGGGGGGGGGGTTTCGGGCGTGGTGGGGGGGAAAGAGGGGGGTTCAGACAGCCTTACGGTGTGTTATCCCAAGATAACGCAAAGGGAAAAGAACGATTAGGAGAAAGCACTAAGCCATTACGACTAGATAGCCCCTAGAAGGAAGCAGGATAAGGATTTGGAATAGGACGGGGGAAAGGAATGGTGCCCAACCATGTGGACGGTCGAGGGATTGAACGCCGACCTGAAAAACGCAAAGTGAATTTCCTTCTGGAACAAAAAGCTATTGGCAGCCCAGATCATAAGCTCCTCCTTCCCCCTCACGCCCCCCCCCCCTTCCTCCTCCTCCTTGCCACTGACCTCCCGCCAAACAGACACCGAAACTACAACGTTATTACAACGTTAGAACAAGTTTTAACACCACCTAACCAGTTATAACAACCAATATAGCAAGTTGTAACAACGTTAAACACGTTAAGCCATGATGTAACAACTTTATTACAAGTTGTAACAAGCGGAAAATAGAGACAGTTTCGGTTTGTGTTTCCAGGGTTGTGTTGCTGCAACACCAACGCCAGCTGGTCGTGTTTTGAGAAGACGCACTTGCAACTCAAGTGCGTTTCGCTCTGGATTACGTTGACGAGGTCTCAAGAGGTCAGGACAATGCAGGTGCCCCACAAGTGTATCAGACGGACGCCAGCCGGCCAACACCGCCTTTTGCACCCGCAAGATAACGTAAGCTTTTAAGGGTTGATAAATGTTAATCTTCTTGTTTGAGGAGCTGTTCACTTGAGACAGTTAAGCAAGTCCCAGCTGTGTCTGGGTACAAGTGACAGGATGAACAACCCAGCGGGGTTTCTTCCTATTGGGGAGTGTTGTACATTCTGCTATGGCGGTATGTTCACTCACAAGATGAGTGGCGCTGCCCAATAAACTCGCCCCTCGGGGCAAAATTAAAATTAAATTAAAATTAACCGCCCTTCACCCACTTCGTGATTGGGAAGGTCAAGGTTAGCTTCTTCGTAATGGGTTTACATTTAATTTTCCTACAAAATTTCGCTCTCTCGAGACCAGTATGATGGACTGGGGACCAGTGTGGTGGGCGGGAGGCCAAGTGTTCCAGTATATCAAAAGAATGAGGTTATCTTGAGATGATTTCAGGGGTTTAGTGTCCCCGCGGCCCGGTCCTCGACCAGGCCTCCACCCCCAGGAAGCAGCCCGTGACAGCTGACTAACACCCAGGTACCTATTTTACTGCTAGGTAACAGGGGCATAGGGTGAAAGAAACTCTGCCCATTGTTTCTCCCGGCGCCTGGGATCGAACCCGGGACCACAGGATCACAAGTCCAGCGTGCTGTCCGCTCGGCCGACCGGCTCCCCTGAGCCCCATACCCTTCTAAGAAATCATAACTCCCCTTACCAGAATCATCCCATTTCACTTATCCTTTACCCATAATAAATAGGACTAGTCCGAGTGCCTTACATGGAATCAGAAATGGAACACCAAGGGATTTAGATCTCGAGTTACGTAATGAAACCTCTCAGGTTGGTTACTCGCCGCCATGATGTTCCTCGGATGCTGGAACCGGTTAGGTTAGTGACGCGACATCAATGGTTTTAACCAGTTGTGTCATGTAAACCTGCCACTAAATACCGTAACCGGTTCAAGTACCTACACTGAGTTCTATAGCGCGAAATCTGCACCTGGCATTAGAAGTGAATAACAAATGTCGATCGTAATATTAAGAACTAGATAACTAATCTTTGTTATTTTTCACTTGCTCCTTTATTTCGGTTCATAAACAAGGCTCTGAAGGAAATAAATTTAATAATCCAGGAGCTGTATATAAATAATCCTGTTCATCTACAACTCATTGCAATCAGTAACTTCCTCTACAGCATTCTTAACCCTTCGTTTTAAATTCCAATATCACAATACAAATTCGTCGCCATAAAGTGCAGATGTTCTGTAATTAATAATATCAGTTTAAGACTTTATTCCCAAAAGCCCAGAGTGAAATCTTAATCCTTAATGATGCCCAAACCCTAACTCAGAAGATGGAGAAGCGACGACGTTTCGCACGTCATCACACGACATGATACTGGTCCACGACAGACCGAAACGTCTTAATCTTTAATCACATTTTCTCAATCCTTAATTCAGATTATAACCTTGAAACCCCAAGTCCAAATTCCACCTAGACACCCATGTCCCAAATTCACCTTAAAACCAAGGTTCCAATTTCTCCATTCGGAAGCCCGACAAATCTGTACCCAAAATCCTAATCGTCGGAAGAGGAGCGTCTTGCAGACACGTGTGAAATATTCATGGCCTAATCAGACCAACAGAGGAACGTTTCTCTCGTCTCTGGCAAATCGGGTTTGTGGGGGTGTGAGCAGCATGGCAAGTACACGCACTCTCCTACCCAGAGTTACCATCCCTTTACTCGGGTCTGACAGCATTCGCCTTCACTCTCTTTGGCTTTCACCTGAGGAGTGATGATCACTCGAAGTATTCGATTTGGGGTCTGGCGTGTACCTAAAGCACTCCAGGGGGCCAGAGTTCAACTGAAGCAATGTGTTCACTTTGGCCAATACATTTATTTTAAGAACCATATAATTGGCAAATACATTTATTTTAAGAACCATATAATTGGCAAATACATTTATTTTAAGAACCATATAATTGGCAAATACACTTATTTTAAGAACCATATAATTGGCAAATACATTTATTTTAAGAACCATATAATTGGCAAATACACTTATTTTAAGAACCATATAATTGGCAAATACATTTATTTTAAGAATCATATAATTGGCAAATACATTTATTTTAAGAACCATATAATTGGCAAAATACATTTATTTTAAGAACCATATTCGGTTAGATCTATTATTCACTGACAGAGGGACTGTCGTTCACTTTTGAGAGGGTGTTCACATATTCACCGACTCTGGCGTTCACTCTAGACTCAGCAGTCACACGATCACTTGCAACCCGACGTTCATTCATTATATTTCATGATTAGTATTCCCTATAAACAGCCCGTTTTAACCTACAGCATTCATACTTGTACCTTGCAAGATCATACACGAACGCATAGGCCTACGTTTACGCAAATGAATCCAAATATCAATTTGATAAAAACGCGAAAAATAATGCAGATGATCATTTGAAAAAAATGGTATGTCAATCTTTCTCCCTTCCTCTCTATTGGTCCACGAACGATAATACTATGCGAACCCAGGGAGCCGGTCGGCCGAGCGGACAGCACGCTGGACTTGTGATCCTGTGGTCCTGGGTTCGATCCCAGGCGCCGGCGAGAAACATTGGACAGAGTTTCTTTCACCCTATGCCACTGTTACCTAGCAGTAAAATAGGTACTTGGGTGTTAGTCAGCTGTCACGGGCTGCTTCCTGGGGGTGGAGGCCTGGTCGAGGACCGGGCCGCGGGGACACTAAAAAGCCCCGAAATCTTCTCAAGATAACCCAATATTGATCACGAAACATGCAGATCAACATCTATTGCTGCTGCTCTATCGTTTTTGTAATAGGTCACATTTTTAACGGTCTGGTCGATTCCGTTGAAAAATGCGACAGAGAGAGGACATGGGTGGAGGGATGCGCCAAGACACCAAAGTAACTCTACAGACTCCGGATAACATCTTTTCCGGAACGGCGTTCAATCGGCTGAACGTTAATTTATGACCTGACAATATAAATCACTAGAGACCATTATATCCCACACCACCACCACCGCATCACCTAACAGAACCTCTCGACCAATCATCGCATCACTAAACAGAACTTCTCGACCAATCACCGCATCACCCAACATAACCTCTCGACCAATCACCACCTCACCTAACAGAACTTCTCGACCAATCACCGCATCACCCAACATAACCTCTCGACCAATCACCACCTCGCCTAACAGAACCTCTCGACCAATCACCACCTCACCTAACAGAACCTCTCGACCAATCACCGCATCACCCAACAGAACCTCTCGACCAATCACCGCATCACCTAACAGAACCTCTCGACCAATCACCACCTCCCCTAACAGCCCCTTTCCCACGACGCCGCGCCCCTCCATATATTCACTCGCACACACGAATGGCTATTAGAGTTTAATTCAAACGAGTGCAATGAAGCTGAGGACAGGAGGAAACCGACTTGGTTTCCGAGGAAAAAGATCTAAGAATTCTTATTTAATGGAACATGCAAGACGAAAAGCACTTCAAATGAATATTACGAGCTTCAGATGTAAGGTTTGTCAACATGAGAACTGCCTTTAGGCAGGCGATGAGTCACAATAACGTGGCTAAGGTATATTGACCAGACCACACACTAGAAGGTGAAGGGACGACGACGTTTCGGTCCGTCCTGGACCATTCTCAAGGCGATTGTGAGAATCATGACTTGAGAATGGTCCAGGACGAACCGAAACGTCGTCGTCCCTTCACCTTCTAGTGTGTGGTCTGGTCAACAACTGCCTTTAGGAATCATAAGCAAAACGTCATTCGTGAATTGCATGTCACATATGTCAGACTAGTTCTAGAATATGTGGCACAAGCTTAAACTTAAGACGAAGCTGCAGACAGTTTCTAAAGATGCCACTAGACTAGTCCCAGAGCTGCGGGCCGCTCCATGCAACAGCCAAGTGGACCAAACTCTCACAAGTCAAGCCTGGCCTCGGGCCGGGCTTGGGGAGAAGAACAACTCCCAGAACCCCATCAAGCAGGTATCAAGCTGAGAGGTGTGCGTTACCAGGGCAAAGCTAATGGAGTTAAACCTCAAGTTACTGAAAAAAACAAGAAAAAGGGGAGACATGATCACTAAATACAAAATTTTTCATGCAAATAGAGAGAGGACACACTAACTTAATAAGAGTGGTACACGAACCAAGGGACAAAGGTGGAAATTATGTACCAAAGTGAGCAACGGAACTATTAGCAGGCGATGAGTCACAATAACGTGGCTGAAGTATGTTGACCAGACCACACACTAGAAGTTGAAGGGACGACGACGTTTCGGTCCGTCCTGGACCATTCTCAAGTCGATTGTGAGAATGGTCCAGGACAACCGACTTGAGAATGGTCCAGGACGGACCGAAACGTCGTCGTCCCTTCAACTTCTAGTGTGTGGTCTGGTCAACAACGGAACTATTAGAACGTTTTTGTTCAGTATCAGAATAGTGAAGGAATGGGACGCATTACGAAGCAAAGTGGTGGAAGGAGCCTCTATGCACAGCTACAAAGGCAGATATGACTGAGCCGGTTGGCTTTGAATCCTATACATCAGTTGATTAAGAATAGAGAGGCAGGACCTAAGAGCTGCAGCCCATCCCTCCGCAAATACAACTACGTGAACAGACAGACACGAGAGTTCAGGGAGTATCATGAGTTCTATAATTAATACCGGAAGTATAATGAGACCAGGCAGCATGATGAGAACAGGCAGCATGATGAGAACAGGCAGCATGATTACAACAGGCTGCATGACGAGAACATGTTGCATGCTTAGAACACATAGCACTTGGATTGTGTCAGGATAAGGATTTGGGATAGAAAGGATGGGAGTGAGTAGGAACTGTGGCCAGCCCCTTGGAGGGTTGGGGATTGAACACGCGGTGGAGTGGGCCTCTGCACCCGGGGTAGCAGCTGCTGGCAGCCGATTTTCAATAAAGTGAAGT
>NC_091200.1:5668365-5698365 GCF_040958095.1 Procambarus clarkii | reverse complement strand
ACAAACAAACACACACAAACACACACAAACACACAAACAAACACACACACAAACACACACACACACAGCACACCAAAGAACCAACAAGAATGAGAGGAGAAGATGAACCAGCAATGCTTGATTTGATATTTACCCTAAATGAATGGGATATAAGGGAAGTTAAGATGGAAGCGCCCTTGGGAATGAGTGACCACAGTGTATTGAACTTTGAGTACCTGGTAGAGCTAGGACTTATCTCCCCCCAAAAAGAACTAGGAATCAAAAGGCTGGCATACCGAAAGGGGAATTATGAACAGATGAGAAGTTTCCTAAGTGAAATACCTTGGGACACAGACCTCAGAGACAAGTCTGTACAGGGTATGATGGACTATGTTACCCAAAAGTGTCAGGAGGCAGTAAACAGGTTCATCCCGGCCCAAAGGGAAAAATCCGAGAAGCAACAGAAGAATCCATGGTATAATAGGGCATGTATGGAAGCGAAGAAACTGAACAAAAAGGCGTGGAGGAACTTCCGGAATAACAGAACACCAGAAAGCAGAGAGAGATACCAGAGAACCAGGAATGAGTACGTCAGGGTGAGAAGAGAAGCAGAGAAAAATTTTGAAAATGATATAGCAAACAAAGCCAAGACCGAACCAAAGCTACTCCACAGTCACATCAGAAGGAAAACAACAGTGAAAGAACAGGTATTGAAACTTAGAACAGGCGAGGACAGGTATACAGAGAATGACAGAGAGGTGTGTGAGGAACTCAACAAGAGGTTCCAGGAGGTCTTCACAATAGAACAGGGTGAGGTCACTGTGCTAGGAGAAAGGGAGGTAAACCAGGCGGCCTTGGAGGAGTTCGAAATTACGAGAGAGGAGGTCAAGAGACACCTGCTGGATCTGGATGTTAGAAAGGCTGTTGGTCCAGATGGGATCTCACCATGGGTACTGAAAGAGTGTGCAGAGGCACTTTGCCTGCCACTCTCCATAGTGTATAGTAAGTCACTAGAGACGGGAGACCTACCAGAAATATGGAAGACGGCGAATGTGGTCCCAATATACAAAAAGGGCGACAGACAAGAGGCACTGAACTACAGGCCAGTGTCCTTGACTTGTATACCATGCAAGGTGATGGAGAAGATCGTGAGAAAAAACCTGGTAACACATCTGGAGAGAAGGGACTTCGTGACAAATCGCCAACATGGATTCAAGGAGGGTAAATCTTGCCTTTCAGGCTTGATAGAATTCTACGATCAGGTGACACAGATTAAGCAAGAAAGAGAGGGCTGGGCGGACTGCATTTTCTTGGATTGTCGGAAAGCCTTTGACACAGTACCGCATAAGAGGCTGGTACATAAGCTGGAGAGACAGGCAGGTGTAGCTGGTAAGGTGCTCCAGTGGATAAGGGAGTATCTAAGCAATAGGAAGCAGAGTTACGGTGAGGGGTGAGACCTCCGATTGGCGTGAAGTCACTAGTGGAGTCCCACAGGGCTCTGTACTCGGTCCTATCTTGTTTCTGATATATGTAAATGATCTCCCGGAGGGTATCGATTCATTTCTCTCAATGTTTGCGGACGATGCTAAAATTATGAGAAGGATTAAAACAGAAGAGGACTGTTTGAGGCTTCAAGAAGACCTAGACAAGCTGAAGGAATGGTCGAACAAATGGTTGTTAGAGTTTAACCCAACCAAATGTAATGTAATGAAGATAGGTGTAGGGAGCAGGAGGCCAGATACAAGTTATCATCTGGGAGAGGAAATTCTTCAGGAGTCAGAGAAGGAAAAAGACTTGGGGGTTGATATCACGCCAGACCTGTCTCCTGCAGCACATATCAAGCGGATAACATCAGCGGCATATGCCAGGCTGGCCAGCATACGAACGGCATTCACAAACTTGTGTAAAGAATCATTCAGAACTTTGTATACCACATATGTCAGGCCAATCCTGGAGTATGCAGCCCCAGCATGGAGTCCATATCTAGTCAAGGATAAGACTAAACTGGAAAAGGTTCAAAGGTTTGCCACCAGACTAGTACCCGAGCTGAGAGGTATGAGCTACGAGGAGAGACTACGGGAATTAAACCTCACTTCGCTGGAAGACAGAAGAGTTAGGGGGGACATGATCACCACATTCAAGATTCTGAAGGGGATTGATAGGGTAGAT
Organism: Procambarus clarkii; assembly: GCF_040958095.1. NCBI lineage: Eukaryota > Metazoa > Arthropoda > Malacostraca > Decapoda > Cambaridae > Procambarus > Procambarus clarkii. The sequence continues at coordinate 5,696,217 of NC_091200.1, read as the reverse complement.
AAAGACAGTCTATTTAACACAAGGGGAACACGCACAAGGGGACACAGGTGGAAACTGAGTGCCCAAATGAGCCACAGAGATATTAGAAAGAACTTTTTTAGTGTCAGAGTGGTTGACAAATGGAATGCATTAGGAAGTGATGTGGTGGAGGCTGACTCCATACACAGTTTCAAGTGTAGATATGATAGAGCCCAATAGGCTCAGGAATCTGTACACCTGTTGATTGACGGTTGAGAGGCGGGACCAAAGAGCCAGAGCTCAACCCCCGCAAACACAACTAGGTGAGTACTAGGTGAGTACAAACACACACACAAACACACACACAAACACACACACAAACACACAAACACACACACACACAAACACACACACACAAACACACACACACAAACACAAACACACACACACACAAACACACACACACACAAACACACACACACACAAACACACAAACACACAAACACACAAACACACACAAACACACACACACACGATGGTTCCCACTAAGGCCCACTTAAACGCAGCTGACCCCTTAAGCTAGTTTCTTTGCCGGGGTCAATGTTGTACACGGAGGTCAGCCCATGGCAATGTTGCCTTGCCAACTGACGCGGGTCATCTCTACTGATTGGTGGGTGGAGAACATGGGAGGGGTGAACATGGGAGGGTGGAGAACATGGGTGGGTGAAGAACATGGAAGGGGAGAACATCGGACGTGTGAACTACCAGAGTAAAGAAATATGAACTTAGGCACATACGCTGCCGACTCGACCACGATGGGCTCAATATTATCTCCAAGATAGGTCACGCTATTGTGATTTTTATTGTGCAAATTGGAAATATACAAGGGAGCAGAAGAGGGACGGAGAGTAAGGGGATCAAGTAAAGGAGGGGGAGGAGAAGAAAGAACAGGGAAAGGAGAAAGAGAAGAGGAGGGAGAGGAGAGAGAGGCGGAGGGGAGACTGGACAAGAGGTCAAAATAACAAACATATTCACACCTTACACCAGCAGTTTCTTAACTTCTGCTTCACATCTATATCATTAGGGATAGCAGCTGATGCAAGCATCACCAACTGCTACTCCAGGTGATGCTGCTAGCATCATATCTCCGGAGATAAAGTCGCCACATAACCAAACCCATACATCTACAACCTCCCCCCCCCCTCCCCCCCTGGGAGGGGGAGAGGTTGAGCACACAGAAATAACACCACATGAGACCAGAAGACATGGCAGGATGTGCAGAATACCCCCGTTGAAGAGCAGAGGTGCAACAGGTACTCTGAGAGAGAACTATCAACATCAGAGGCCCAAGACTGTTCAATACGCTTCCACTACACATAGGGGGCATAACTGGCCGACCCCTCACAGTGTTCAAGAGAGAACTGGATAAGTAGCTCAAAAAGTGTTTCAGGCACTTTTCTGAAGGGAACTAGTGTGGGAGGGAACATGCTAGCGTGGGAAGGAACGAATCAAACGGAGGGTAAGGGCGGGGAATAAAGTAGTGGGAACGGAGACAATGAGAGTGATTGAGTGCCTGAGTGACGGACACTCGTCCACAGCTACGAGTGAGGCACGGAAGGGAACGTGAAAGAAATATGGAATAGGACGTCAAGTGAAGGAAGTGGGAAACGGAGAGGGATGAGGTTGGAAGAGGAGAGAGAAAGAGGAATAGAAGAGCGAGGGAGTAGAGACGGAGGTGAGAGGTAAGAGAGAATACAGGCAGTGGGGGACGAGAGGAACTCAAACAGGGAAGTCTCGGTAGGCTCAACAATAGAAGAGAGGGGGGCTCAACAACAGAGAAAAGGAGGGCTCAACAAGAGGAGAGGGGCTCAACAATTGAGGAAAGGGGACTCAACAACAAAGGAGAGGCGGGCTAACCAACAGAGAAGAGGGGCTAACCAACAGAGAAGAGGGGCTCAACAACAAAGAGCGGGGCTCAACAACAGAGGGGCTCAACAACAGAGGGGCTCATCAACAGAGAGGATAGGGCTCAACAACAGGGAGAAAAGGAATGAATCAATAGAGATCGAAGCTGTAATCAGATTAAAAATATTCAATTCAATTTCAATTCACAATGTAATTCCATTTTATTGGCTTATGGAAATTAGATACAGGATTATTCAGCAACCAACCCAATAGGTGGCAGACGAAAATCACGAACGCACCAATACGCACACACGCATGGACCTACATGTGCACGCACAAGCGCACGCACACTCACACGACAGCTCCTAGACGCACACATGAGAGCGCACGCACGCACGAATATGCAAGCACAGCCAACAAATGGTTACTCGAGTTTAACTCAAGTGTAAAGTAATGAACCTAGGTATTGGGATCAGGAGGCCCGGACACAAAGTACGAAGTGGGAGATGGAATTCTTGAAGAATCTGGAAGAGAAAGTTCAATATCACACCGAACCTGTCCCCCAGAAGCCCACATATCAAAAGGATATCTTCAGCGGAAACAGCTAAGTTGGACAACATAAGAACTGCCTTTAGAAATATATACAAGGAATCATTCAGAACTTTGTACATTACAGACGTCAGACCAATCCTGGTGTATGCGGCTCCAGCAGGGAGGTAGGGTAATTATCAGGAGAAGGCGCCAAGCCATTACGACTATATAGCACTTGGAAGGGATCAGGATAAGGATTTGGGATGGGACGGGGGGAAGGAATGGTGTTCCAGCGTGGAGGCCATATTTAGTTAAGCACAAGACGAAGTTCGAGAAAGTTCACCCAGGCTAGTCCCAGAACTGTAATGCACGAGGTACCAGGAACGTAAACCTCACGTCGTTGGAAGACAGAAGAGGTAGGAGAGACATGATTACCACAGAAAATTCACAGGGAATTGACAGGGTAGATAAAAGCATACTGTTCAGCACAGGTGATACACGAACAAGGGGCACAGGAGGAATGTGAGTAAACAAATGATCCATAGAGACATAATAAAAACTAAACCAATCTTGGTGAACAAAGGTAATGTACTTAAAAGCGAGATGGTGACGGCAGACTCCATACACAGTTTCTAATGTCGATATAAAAAGAGCCGAATAGACTCGGGAACCTGTTCACCAGTTGATTGATGGTTAAGAGGCGGGCCCAAAGAGCTGAAGCTCAACCCCCCCCCGCAAGAAGAGAACAAGGCGAGTACTCCCATCCACACCTACACGACACACAAATAATGCACCACTCGAGCGAGAATTTCTCTATCTTTCAGAAACTGAAATTATATACAAGACGTTACTCTCGACTTGAAGACGGAGCTGCTTCCTGCCCCGAGGCGACAACATTCTTCCCTGTCGCGACGCTAAGGGATTTTTCCCTGTCAAGACGCTATTGGGTTTCTCCCTGTCAAGACGCTACGAGATTTCTTCCTGTCACGACGCAACAGGATTTCCATGTCAAGAGCCAACGGGATTTTACAGTCAGGACGCTACGGGATAATATAGTCACATTCTGTACCTTAACTCGTCCCTTCTTCTACCTTATTGCGGCTTCTTTCTGTGTCTGCCTCTACGCCGCCCCCCTCCCTGCCTCCACGCTGCCCCCCTCCCTGCCTCCACGCCGCCCCCCTCCCTGCCTCCACGCCGCCCCCCTCCCTGCCTCCACGCCGCCCCCCTCCCTGCCTCCACGCCGCCCCCCTCCCTGCCTCCACGCTGCCCCCCTCCCTGCCTCTACGCCGCCCCCCTCCCTGCCTCCACGCCGCCCCCCTCCCTGCCTCCACGCCGCCCCCCTCCCTGCCTCCACGCCGCCCCCCTCCCTGCCTCCACGCCGCCCCCCTCCCTGCCTCCACGCCGCCCCCCTCCCTGCCTCCACGCCGCCCCCCTCCCTGCCTCCACGCCGCCCCCCTCCCTGCCTCCACGCCGCCCCCCTCCCTGCCTCCACGCCGCCCCCCTCCCTGCCTCCACGCCGCCCCCCTCCCTGCCTCCACGCCGCCCCCCTCCCTGCCTCCACGCCGCCCCCCTCCCTGCCTCCACGCCGCCCCCCTCCCTGCCTCCACGCCGCCCCCCTCCCTGCCTCCACGCCGCCCCCCTCCCTGCCTCCACGCCGCCCCCCTCCCTGCCTCCACGCCGCCCCCCTCCCTGCCTCCACGCCGCCCCCCTCCCTGCCTCCACGCTGCCCCCCTCCCTGCCTCCACGCTGCCCCCCTCCCTGCCTCCACGCTGCCCCCCTCCCTGCCTCCACGCCGCCCCCCTCCCTGCCTCCACGCTGCCCCCCTCCCTGCCTCCACGCCGCCCCCCTCCCTGCCTCCTTATCTCGGTGTTTACCTGTCTTTGTATGTCTATTATGCAGCGCCCTCTGGTCTTGCCCTCCTTTACCTTACCCCTTACCCTTACCTTCTCTAAGGCCACAGTCACGCTTTCTGCTTCACATCTGTCGCTCTCCTTTTTGCATTACATGCTGTCGCTCACGAGACGCATTCAACGCTTCGTTAATTCTAACCTTTGACTTGTAACGCCCCGTTGAGTACTAACAATCTATTTACGAGTTGCTTGTAACCCTCATTCACGTTCATCATCAATATTTGCTCTTCTATATTTATAGTTTTCTGCTTCGCTGTCTAAAAATTCTAAATTTTAACCTTAGTAATTTTCATGTAAATTAATTAAGCTTTAAAGTTCTGTATACAAAAGAGCGGCAATCAAAGGCAGTCTGTGGGAAGGAAAACCCTGATTGTCTCTCTCGAAGTCAGCGTCCCCAGCACTAATCCTTAGGGCACTCGAAGTCAGCGCCCCCAGCACTAGTCCTTAGGGCACTCGAAGTCAGCGCCCCCAGCACTAGTCCTTAGGGCACTCGAAGTCAGCGCCCCAGCACTAGTCCTTAGGGCATTCGAAGTCAGCGCCCCAGCACTAGTCCTTAGGGCTCGCTGGACAGCTACTAGTCCTTAGGGCACTCGAAGTCAGCGCCCCCAGCACTAGTCCTTAGGGCACTCGAAGTCAGCGCCCCAGCACTAGTCCTTAGGGCACTCGAAGTCAGCGCCCCAGCACTAGTCCTTAGGGCACTCGAAGTCAGCGCCCCAGCACTAGTCCTTAGGGCTCGCTGGACAGCTACTAGTCCTTAGGGCACTCGAAGTCAGCGCCCCCAGCACTAGTCCTTAGGGCTCGCTGGACAGCTACTAGTCCTTAGGGCACTCGAAGTCAGCGCCCCCAGCACTAGTCCTTAGGGCACTCGAAGTCAGCGCCCCAGCACTAGTCCTTAGGGCACTCGAAGTCAGCGCCCCAGCACTAGTCCTGAGGGCACTCGAAGTCAGCGCCCCCAGCACTAGTCCTTAGGGCACTCGAAGTCAGCGCCCCCAGCACTAGTCCTTAGGGCACTCGAAGTCAGCGCCCCCAGCACTAGTCCTTAGGGCACTCGAAGTCAGCGCCCCAGCACTAGTCCTTAGGGCACTCGAAGTCAGCGCCCCAGCACTAGTCCTTAGGGCACTCGAAGTCAGCGCCCCCAGCACTAGTCCTTAGGGCTCGCTGGACAGCTCCTTTCACCCAAACTTATCGTTCACCTCCACTTTTAATTCACTTAAATCCTCTCCGCCACAGGAGGGCACAGGAACAGACGACTGCTGGACTCCAGTTAGCAGGCTGAGATCTGTCCCATCCCATAGCTCATGGTAAGACTCGCTTGTTTCCCTGGAATACGACCCGCTAATCGTTTAACAACCAGGTACCCCAATCACTGCTGGGTGAACGGAGGCGTTATGGATCGGCGCCTATAGTCAATCCTCCCCGATCAGGATACGAACCTAGGTAAATTGCTCGCAAAGGGCGGAGCGAGTGTGTTGCTATAGTGCCACTAGGTAGGGTTGTCCTCTCTCAGTACATGCATCGATCCATGCATCTTCGATCGATCGATCGATCCATCCAGCAACACCTGTAGTAACACCACCAATAACACCTGTACTAGCACTTGTAACAACACCCCGCCAACATACAACGGTCCTGGAGAGGCCTAGAGGCAGGCCGCACAGCTGGTGCCAGGGCGGAAAGCCGCCACGAATTACAAGAACAGATATAATGAATTTAAACTCGCATTGATCCGACAGAAAAATCAATAAAGATATGACCACGATGTACAAAATACTCAGGTTACGCAACATGGGAGGAATCGCCAGGTTACAAGGCAAGAAACACCTTACGCAAATGATCTTGGCTCTGCCATGCGCACTCCGGTGCTTTTTATCTATGTACCTTTTATGACGTTCCTAACTTGCTTTTCAATTCCCAACCCATTGTGTAAGCCCTGCCTGTGCTCGCGCCCCTGCCGCTCCCCCTGCCCCTGCCGCTCCCCCTGCCCCTACCCCTCCCCCTTCCCCTGCCGCTGCCCCTGCCCCTGCCGCTGCCCCTGCCGCTGCCCCTGCTCAACGACCCCAGACATAAAATACCTAAAGTAATTCGGGTGTTGTGGTTGTGTGGCTGGGGACGCAATCTAACTGGGTTACAGGCTCGTCGGAGCTGCAAATATCAATTATGCTAATGGCTGCCGACAACATCATTTAGAAATTACATCGACGACTTCCTTGGACTACTGATGAGAAGATAACGAAAGTAAAATGTGAAAATAACATTATAGGAATGGTGGCCACGGAGGGTGGTGGCCACGGGTGGTGGCCACGGAGGGTGGCCACGGGTGAGGGAGGCCGGGTGGTAGCCACGGAGGGTGGTGGCCACGGAGGGTGGTGGCCACGGAGGGTGGTGGCCACGGAGGGTGGTGGCCACGGAGGGTGGTGGCCACGGAGGGTGGTGGCCACGGGTGGTGGCCACGGAGGGTGGTGGCCACGGAGGGTGGTGGCCACGGAGGGTGGTGGCCACGGGTGAGGGAGGCCGGGTGGTGGCCGGGTGGTGGCCACGGGTGAGAGAGGTTATGTCTTGAGGTTATCTTGAGATGATTTCGGGGCTTAGCGTCCCCGCGGCCCGGTCCTCGACCAGGCCTCCTCTTTGTTACACATCCCCCAGGAAGCAGCCCGTAGCAGCTGTCTAACTCCCAGGTACCTATTTACTGCTGGGTAACAGGGGCATCAGGGTGAAAGATACATTTTGCGCATTTGTCTCCGCCTCCATCGGGGATCGAACCCGGAACCTCAGTACTACGAATCCGAAGCACTGTCCACCCAGCTGTCAGGCGCCCTAAATACTGTGTATACTCAGGTATACAGTATACTATGCTCCATAGAAAACAGGATTATTTATTATATATTTAGTCCCAACCGATGCCACAATTGCTGAAGTTAAATTGTTTATATGCATTTGAACCAAGTTGTGATCCGAATAGGATGTACTGGGGCCTCGTAGCCTGGTGGATAGCGCGCAGGATTCGTAATTCTGTGGAGCGGGTTCGATTCCTACACGAGGCAGAAACAAATGGGCAAAGTTTCTTTCACCCTGAATGCCCCTGTTACCTAGCAGTAAATAGGTACCTGGGAGTTAGTCAGCTGTCACGGGCTGCTTCCTGGGGGTGGAGGCCTGGTCGAGGACCGGGCCGCGGGGACACTAAAAAGCCCCGAAATCATCTCAAGATAACCTCAAGATACTTTATAATGTAATATGCCTTGTTCACGGTCTGATCAACCAGGCTGTTACACGCCGATGGAATCCATTTGACGATGGAATCCATTTGAATCACATCCAGGCTGATCAGACACCTTTAAGTTTTCAAATTCCCTCTTGAAAAAAAGACTATAGTTACGCCCTTACAGGGAGCGTGTTCAAAACCTCGGGGCCCATAATGTTTATAGAAACGTGTCTTAAGAGTCCTTACCAAGACCCAACTTTTCACTGGGGCTATTTTGCACATCCTGCCATGCCTCCAGGTCTCACCGAGAATTATTTGTTGGTGCAGGTTTGGAAGCAACAATATTTTCCAGGTGTAAATGATTACGGATCTCTTTCGCTTGCTCTCTAAGGAGTTCAGTTTCAGAAAGTTTAAGCTATATCAAGAATTGTTACTGAAAAAATATTAGTTAAATTGAATTAGTGGCAACGAATAAATACTTAATATTATATATATATATATATATATATATATATATATATATATATATATATATATATATATATATATATATATATATATATATATATATATATATATATATATATATATATATGCGAACAAGCCTGAATGGTCCCCAGGACAATATGCAACTGAAAACTCACACCCCAGAAGTGACTCGAACCCATACTCCCAGGTGCAACGCAACTGGTATGTACAAGACGCCTTAATCCACTTGACCATCACGACCGGACATAATGAGGTGATAGCCGAGGCTATTTGAACCACCCCACCGCCGGCACTCGGATAGTAATCTTGGGCATAGCATGCTATGCCCAAGATTACTATCCGAGTGCCGGCGGTGGGGTGGTTCAAATAGCCTCGGCTATCACCTCATTATGTCCGGTCGTGATGGTCAAGTGGATTAAGGCGTCTTGTACATACCAGTTGCGTTGCACCTGGGAGTATGGGTTCGAGTCACTTCTGGGGTGTGAGTTTTCAGTTGCATATTGTCCTGGGGACCATTCAGGCTTGTTCGCATTTGTGTTCCTCACGTGTGCCCCAAAGAATGAGGTGATTTGGTAAAATGCTATGCCCAAGATTACTATCCGAGTGCCGGCGGTGGGGTGGTTCAAATAGCCTCGGCTATCACCTCATTATGTCCGGTCGTGATGGTCAAGTGGATTAAGGCGTCTTGTACATACCAGTTGCGTTGCACCTGGGAGTATGGGTTCGAGTCACTTCTGGGGTGTGAGTTTTCAGTTGCATATTGTCCTGGGGACCATTCAGGCTTGTTCGCATTTGTGTTCCTCACGTGTGCCCCAAAGAATGAGGTGATTTGGTAAAATGCTATGCCCAAGATTACTATCCGAGTGCCGGCGGTGGGGTGGTTCAAATAGCCTCGGCTATCACCTCATTATGTCCGGTCGTGATGGTCAAGTGGATTAAGGCGTCTTGTACATACCAGTTGCGTTGCACCTGGGAGTATGGGTTCGAGTCACTTCTGGGGTGTGAGTTTTCAGTTGCATATTGTCCTGGGGACCATTCAGGCTTGTTCGCATTTGTGTTCCTCACGTGTGCCCCAAAGAATGAGGTGATTTGGTAAAATGCTATGCCCAAGATTACTATCCGAGTGCCGGCGGTGGGGTGGTTCAAATAGCCTCGGCTATCACCTCATTATGTCCGGTCGTGATGGTCAAGTGGATTAAGGCGTCTTGTACATACCAGTTGCGTTGCACCTGGGAGTATGGGTTCGAGTCACTTCTGGGGTGTGAGTTTTCAGTTATATATATATATATATATATATAATATATATATATAATATATATATATATATATATATATATATATATATAATGTATACATTTTTACAATATTAAAAACTCAAATTAATCAAAACTAATTTATTTGAACGGAAATTAATACAATTTGTCTAAGGATTAGCTAGTAGGAAGGAAGAGCACAAGCCACAGCGATTACTGACTCGTCTTACCCGTCCACAACTTCCTTCACTTGAAAACTTCACCGCTGAAAAATCTAAAAAGAAACGCTGAAAAGGAAAGAAAAAGGAGGAGGTTGTCTTTCGTTGCCGAAGTTTGAGAGGATTAATCAATAAGGTGATATCCTGCAGACGTCCACGCGCCCCACCCCGCCCCTACACCCACCCTGCCCTGCCTCACACCCCTACACCCGCCCTGCCTCACACCCCTACACCCGCCCTGCCTCACCCCCCTACATCCGCCCTGCTCTGCCTCACCCCCCTACACCCGCCCTACCTCACCCCTACACCCGCCCTGCCCTGCCTCACACCCCTACATCCGCCCTGCCCTGCCTCACACCCCTACACCCGCCCTGCCCTGCCCTGCCTCACACCCCTACACCCACCCTGCCCTGCCTCACACCCCTACACCCACCCTGCCCTGCCTCACACCCCTACACCCGCCCTGCCCTGCCTCACCCCCCTACACCCGCCCTACCCTGCCTCACCCCCCTACACCCGCCCTACCTCACCCCTACACCCGCCCTGCCCTGCCTCACACCCCTACATCCGCCCTGCCCTGCCTCACACCCCTACATCCGCCCTGCCCTGCCTCACACCCCTACACCCGCCCTGCCCTGCCTCACCCCCCTACACCCGCCCTACCTCACCCCTACACCCGCCCTGCCCTGCCTCACACCCCTACACCCGCCCTGCCCTGCCTCACACCCCTACACCCGCCCTGCCCTGCCTCACACCCCTACACCCGCCCTGCCCTGCCTCACACCCCTACACTCGCCCTGCCCTGCCTCACACCCCTACACCCGCCCTACCTCACCCCTACACCCGCCCTACCCTGCCTCACACCCCTACACCCGCCCTGCCCTGCCTCTCACCCCTACACCCGCCCTGCCCTGCCTCACACCCCTACACCCGCCCTGCCCTGCCTCACACCCCTACACCCGCCCTGCCCTGCCTCACCCCCCTACATCCGCCCTGCCCTGCCTCACACTCCTACACCCGCCCTGCCCTGCCTCACACCCCTACACCCGCCCTGCCCTGCCTCACACCCCTACACCCGCCCTGCCCTGCCTCACACCCCTACACCCGCCCTGCCCTGCCTCACACCCCTACACCCGCCCTACCTCACCCCTACACCCGCCCTGCCCTGCCTCACACCCCTACACCCGCCCTGCCTCACACCCCTACACCCGCCCTGCCCTGCCTCACACCCCTACACCCGCCCTGCCCTGCCTCACACCCCTACACCCGCCCTGCCCTGCCTCACACCCCTACACCCGCCCTGCCCTGCCTCACCCCCCTACACCCGCCCTGCCCTGCCCCACCCCTACACCCGCACTGCCCTGCCCCACCCCTACACCCGCCCTGCCCTGCCTCACCCCTACACCCGCCCTGCCCTGCATCACACCCCTACCCCCGCCCTGCCCTGCCCCACACCCCTACCCCCGCCCTGCCCTGCCCCACACCCCTACCCCCGCCCTGCCCTGCCCCACACCCCTACATCCGCCCTGCCCTGCCTCACACCCCTACACCCGCCCTGCCTCACACCCCTACACCCGCCCTGCCCTGCCTCACACCCCTACACCCGCCCTGCCCTGCCTCACACCCCTACACCCGCCCTGCCCTGCCTCACACCCCTACACCCGCCCTGCCCTGCCTCACCCCCCTACACCCGTCCTGCCCTGCCCCACCCCTACACCCGCACTGCCCTGCCCCACCCCTACACCCGCCCTGCCCTGCCTCACCCCTACACCCGCCCTGCCCTGCATCACACCCCTACCCCCGCCCTGCCCTGCCCCACACCCCTACCCCCGCCCTGCCCTGCCCCACACCCCTACATCCGCCCTGCCCTGCCTCACACCCCTACACCCGCCCTGCCCTGCCTCACCCCTACACCCGCCCTGCCCTGCCTCACACCCCTACACCCGCCCTGCCCTGCCTCACCCCTACACCCGCCCTGCCCTGCCTCACCCCTACACCCGCCCTGCCCTGCCTCACACCCCTACACCCGCCCTGCCCTGCCTCACCCCTACACCCGCCCTGCCCTGCCTCACACCCCTACACCCGCCCTGCCCTGCTCTGCCCCACCCCTACCCCCGCCCTGCCCTGCCCCACACCCCTACACCCGCCCACACCAACCTCATCACCCGCCTGCCGATCCCCGGCACCAGTAAGTTACCAGGTAGGAGCGATAGATTACCAGGTACCCCTGAAAGGTCACCAGGTACCCCTGAAGTCACCAGGTACCCCTGAAAGGTCACCAGGTACCCCTGAAGTCACCAGGTACCCCTGAAAGGTCACCAGGTACCCCTGAAGTCACCAGGTACCCCTGAAGTCACCAGGTACCCCTGAAAGGTCACCAGGTACCCCTGAAAGGTCACCAGGTACCCCTGAAAGGTCACCAGGTACCCCTGAAAGGTCACCAGGTACCCCTGAAAGGTCACCAGGTACCCCTGAAAGGTCACCAGGTACCCCTGAAAGGTCACCAGGTACCCCTGACATTACCCCGGTCTGTTGATAACTTTAAATTGAGCTTTTTAATCAAAATTATTATAAAAAAACAAACTGCCATTTACAATATTTATTAAAGAAGTTACACCAAGACAAATTAGAGAACAATACGACCCTAAATAACTATCTTTTCCCTTTTGCAATTTTATAAAATATTAAAAAAAGGTAGTTTGAGACGGGATAACTTTTGCAACTTGCAAAATACTGGCGGCTCTCTCAAAAAAAATGTAATTAATTTGAGTATAATTTTTAACTTTCCTAACTCAAAACATAAAACTACAAGTTTTTTCTTCCTCTTGCGAGTTTTGAGGCGAAGAGGAAGGTGAAGGAGTAAGGAGGGAGGGGAAGACTGGTTAACTTTCCTGTAGTGTAGCGGCCGCTGATGAACCAAGAGGCTGTGGATCCACCCGGGGACCACACGCGAATACTAAATGTCTGCTGGATCAGGTGTCATACTCCTGGGCCACCGCTTGGGGGGGGGGGACGGGCTAAGACACCAGGATGTTTTGTCAAAGCAACAATGGAAGGAGATGCTGCCTTCCAAACTCCAATTAAGTCCGGTAGTATTTCCTGTTGGACTCGTCATGGTTCATCCCGTTCTCGCACTTTAAGTCAATATTGATTTATTAAATAAATGCATATGTGACGTACTAATTTATTGTGAATATTTTAGTTTACCTTGAAAAGTTTCATAGAAAACACCGACCTTACCTAACCTTCTTAGTATGTTAAGATAAGCATCTTATTGCTTCGTAATTACAATTATTACTTAACCTATACCTATAATACGTTAAGTAATAATTGTAATTACGAAGCAATAAGATGCTTATGTTAACATACTAAGGTGGTTAGGTAAGGTCGGTGTTTTCTATGAAGCTTTTCAAGGTAAACTAAAATATTCACAATAAATTAGTATGTCACATATGCACTTATTAAATAAGTCAATATTGACTTAAAGAAAGTGCGAGAACGGGTTGCATGGTTCAGTGGGTAGTGCGTGTGCCCGAGGAGCCCAGGGATGGGAGTTCGAGCCTCAATGTATTCTCATGGGGCCCTTTTCTTTCCAGGCGAAATTCGCGCATATTTTAGTTTCACAGGACATAATGCACTACCCCAAAGATATACTCTTGCTACGTTCTTGTGATTTATCTGTGGAAATATTACAGAATTAGTGTGAAAATATTAATAATTATTAGATTAATTATCTACTCTCCCATCTCGGCCTGGTGCGAGAGTAGACAAATTCTACTATTACCTCTATGCCCTAAGTTGGAAGAACCCCCCTACTTCGGAGACCCCCCCCCTTTTTCAATGTCCACCTGTAGGGAGAACCCCTCGGCCCTCGGTACAGTACCCCTCGGCCCTCACTACAGTACCCCCTCGGCCCTCACTACAGTACCCCTCTCGGCCCTCGGTACAGTACCCCCTCGGCCCTCACTACAGTACCCCTCTCGGCCCTCACTACAGTACCCCTCTCGGCCCTCGGTACAGTACCCCTCGGCCCTCACTACAGTACCCCCTCGGCCCTCGGTACAGTACCCCTCGGCCCTCGGTACAGTACCCCTCGGCCCTCGGTACAGTACCCCCTCGGCCCTCACTACAGTACCCCCTCGGCCCTCGGTACAGTACCCCTCTCGGCCCTCGGTACAGTACCCCTCTCGGCCCTCGGTACAGTACCCCTCTCGGCCCTCGGTACAGTACCCCCTCGGCCCTCGGTACAGTACCCCCTCGGCCCTCGGTACAGTACCCCCTCGGCCCTCGGTACAGTACCCCCTCGGCCCTCGGTACAGTACCCCCTCGGCCCTCACTACAGTACCCCCTCGGCCCTCACTACAGTACCCCTCTCGGCCCTCGGTACAGTACCCCTCTCGGCCCTCGGTACAGTACCCCTCTCGGCCCTCGGTACAGTACCCCCTCGGCCCTCGGTACAGTACCCCCTCGGCCCTCGGTACAGTACCCCCTCGGCCCTCGGTACAGTACCCCCTCGGCCCTCGGTACAGTACCCCCTCGGCCCTCGGTACAGTACCCCCTCGGCCCTCGGTACAGTACCCCCTCGGCCCTCGGTACAGTACCCCCTCGGCCCTCGGTACAGTACCCCCTCGGCCCTCGGTACAGTACCCCCTCGGCCCTCGGTACAGTACCCCCTCGGCCCTCGGTACAGTACCCCTCTCGGCCCTCGGTACAGTACCCCTCTCGGCCCTCGGTACAGTACCCCTCTCGGCCCTCGGTACAGTACCCCCTCGGCCCTCGGTACAGTACCCCCTCGGCCCTCGGTACAGTACCCCCTCGGCCCTCGGTACAGTACCCCTCGGCAAACTAAAAGCAACACATCAATCAATAAAATCTGTTTACAGCAGAACACAAGGTAAAGGAAATAAAGCGGGATCTAACAGAAGGCTTGACCAAATTACCATTGCCAGAGACCGGGCCGCGAGGACCCCGATCCTTGGAACCGTATAAAAGTGTCCTCAAAAGTAGGCATCGGCTGAGGGTAATCTTGTGTTATAGAATTACAAACTACACAATGGAGCATTATCCTTGATGTTATAAAAAAAAGGAAGACGGGCTCGCCATAGCCCGTGCTACTTGGAACTTCTTGTTCCAGGTAGCGAATCTTTAACAACACTAATGTTATAACAGAGATCTTGACTATCAATGGAAGTTATGATTACAGAACGTAGTCTTAAATAAATGTTGACCTCACGAGATTAAGGAAACGAGGCCTCTAATTATCTTCAGGGGCCATTAATTAAAGAACACGATTTTGATAGAACGAATGTTTATGGAATGGTTTTTGATTATATAACGAGAAATTTCAATAAGTGGAATGGAGCCTTTGATAAGGCAAGATCGAAAGTTATGGAATGGAAGCTTTGTTATTTTTTTTTTTGAGTAAACTGAATGATGGTGGAGAACTGGGGTAATGGAATAGGAATTTCCATCTGGAATGAAAATTTGCACATGGGAAGGATAATTGTGTTGAAGGGGGAAGGAAGAGGAGAATGGAGGGCGGGCAAATGTTATTAACCGCGACGCAAGAAAAGAAAGGACGGGAAACTTTTTTTTTTTTTAGGGAAGGGAGGAGGAAGGGACGATTGGGAGGGAGGAGGAGGAAAGGGTGCTGGGAGAAAGATGGGAGGTGGGGGTGAAGACGCGGGGGATTCACTGTGTAGCGAATCGTGGGAGAGGGAGAGAGGAGGAGAGGGGGAGAAGGGAAGAGGGGGAGAGGAAGAGAGGGGAAGAGACGGAGAGGGGACACAGACATCCTCTCGTCTCAGTCTCTGAACAACACACACACACACACACACACACACACACACACACACACACACACACATTAATATATGTAGCAGGGATGGCACAGAACATGATAAATAAACAAAGAGAAACAAAATATCAAGGCTAAACCGCAAAACAGGAAAATAAGTGGAAATTATGACTTAGTTGAAACGAGAGGGAGGAGGAGGAGTAGGGAAGAAGAATGGGGGAAAGGAGGCAAGAGTAGGATGGGAGGGGGGGGGAGAGGAGTAGGATGGGAGGGAAGGGAAGTAGTAGGATGGGAGGGGGGGGGAGAGTAGTAGGATGGGAGGGGGGGGAAAGGAGTAGGATGGGAGGGGTGGAAGAGGAACAATTACACTCACAATGGCACTAAAACCATATAATAAAACGTGAAGACATGAAAGTACCGCAGGAGGGGTGAGGGGGTGCTGGGAGTGTGTGGGGGGGTGCTAGGAGTGCGCGTGTGGGTGCTAGGAGAGTGCGTGGGGGTACTGGGAGTGTGTGGGGGTGCTAGGAGAGTGCGTGTGGGTGCTAGGAGAGTGCGTGGGGGTACTGGGAGTGTGTGGAGGTACTGGGAGTGTGTGGAGGTACTGGGAGTGTGTGGGGGTGCTAGGAGAATGTGTAGGGGTACTGGGAGTGAGAGGGGGGTGCTAGGAGATTGCGTGGAGTGCTAGGAGAGTGTATGGTGTATTGGGGGAGAGTGCGTGGGATGCTGGGAGTGTGCTAGGTACGCTGGGAGGATGAGAGTTACTCACAATACGAAACATCAAAGAAATCGCGAGACAGAGCCCCAGGCAAAGTGCACCACGAGGCACAGCTACAAGATGGCGGCCACTTGAACGAATGAAGTTAACTAGAAACAGAAAAAATAAATAAAAAAAATCACTGAAGCTTCCTTTTCCCGTCTTTTCCAATTCCCATTCCCTTCCCTCCTTCCCATCCACGCCTCTCCCCCTTCCAGCGTCTCCACCGCAACAAACAACTCTCCCGACAATTCCAAAGTGTACCAGTATAACACAATCCTCTTAGCCAGATTCCTAACGGCGCCCCCCAGCCCAAGAGCGAAGTCCGGCTCAGTTCCTTCCCTCAGTGCTCCGTGCGGGGGGCCCCTCGCTGAATGGTGCAGTCATCAACAATTCCTATAATAATAATTAACAGTAATAATAATAATACAAATAATTACTATAATACTATTACACTCTTACATTTGAAGTTTAAACAGAAATATCGTTGATAAGCACGATGGCTACTTTTTATTAACTTTTTTATTAATACATGAGGTACATCTGCATTAGTGCAGCTACCCTAGACTATATGAAGTGGAGTACAGTGTGTCAAAAAAGCTAACTAGGTGATGCTAAAAAATCCCCAACACACAGGATGGTTAGTCATACAGAGGCATGTGATAAGCAGTCTGCACTGGCAGACTCCGGAAGAATTATGAGGATATCATCAACACAAGATTGAATAAGGTAGCAGTGGTAATACAAGTCCCCATCTCGCAGGATGGTTAGTCATACAGGGACATGTGTTTAATAGCCTGCACTGGCAAATTTTGGGTATACTGTGAGGATATCTTCAAGAATACGAGAGTGAATAAAGTAATTGCAAAGCTCCAGGGAGCCGGTCGGCCGAGCAGACAGCACACTGGACTTGTGATCCTGTGGTCCCGGGTTCGATCCCGGGCGCCGGCGAGAAACAATGGGCAGAGTTTCTTTCACCCTATGCCCCTGTTACCTAGCAGTAAAGTAGGTACCTGGGTGTTAGTCAGCTGTCACGGGCTGCTTCCTGGGGGTGGAGGCCTGGTCGAGGACCGGGCCGCGGGGACACTAAAGCCCCGAAATCATCTCAAGATAACCTCAAGATAAGATCATCTCAAGAGAAGATAACCTCATGCCAACTGGTCTGAAAGGTCTAATAACTGGGCATTCTCCAATGTTACGAACAATGTGTATTAAAGTCTACGGTGCGGGCCAGCCGTGTTTAACAACCCAGTAACAGACGGAGGTCTGCTCCGGAAGAGACCCGGCAGGAACAGTGGAAGTGAGGGGGGGGGGGGGCGACGAGAAAGTGGGAGGGTAAGGAAAGATGAGAGAAGGAAGGGAGAGTGGTTGGGGAAAAACGGGAGAGGAGAAAGACTAGAAGAGGATGGAAGAGGGGTACCTACCTTAAGGGGAAAGGGGGAAAAGACGAATAGAGGAAGAGGGAGGAGCCAAGGAAAATAAAAAAAAGCGGAGAGGAAAGGCAAGAGAGGTGGTACAGGCGAAACAAATTAATAGAGAAATTAAATGAAAAAGTGTGCCAAGATGGTAGGAAATGTAGTGGAAATAGGGGAAGAGGAAAGGAAAGATAAATCAACGGACTTGAATAAAAAGGCATCTCCGTCCACCCAACCATCTCACACACACACACACACACACACACACACACACACACACACACACACACCTACCTTGGGGGGGCCTCTCGGCTGAGCGGGCAGCGCTCGAGGGGTAGTAGTCCTAAGAATCCGGGTTCGATTCCCAGCCGAGGCAGAAACAAATGGGCAGAGTTTCTTTCACCCTGATGTCCCTGTGCACCTAGCAGCAAATATGTACATGGGAGTTAGACAACCGCTACGGTCTGCTTCCTGGGGATGTGTGTGTGTGTGTGTGTGTGTGTGTATTACAAGGGCTCGGCCCCTCATAATCCACACACACGGGCTAGAGCACGAGGGATAGAGATAAATATATGTAGCAGACATAATAGAAGAAAAATTGATTTGTTAAAAAGGCAAGATCCAAGAGCTAATAGCCCGATTCTGCAGGCACAAATTTAAAAAAAAATCGTAAATACCTAGCTTAGCTATACCACTCCTGATCACCTCTGCAGACACACGAGCAGACACCTCGGGAAGGTAACCAGAATGAAAATAACGGATCACCTGAATAAAATATATTTTGTAATGGAAGAGCAACGTGGGTTTAGAAGGAGAAGTCATCCCTGACCTACACGACAGTGTTCTATGATATGCCCATCACAATTACACGATCACTATCACCATATGTGACACCATCACGTATGACAGCACCATCACCAGTGTCACTATCATCACAAAACACCCGCAGCCGTCCACTCCGACAAACTAAGAGGAAACTGAATATCAGGAAGGAAATAGGAAAACAAACTCTTGAGCGAACCACGACGCCAGGAGAGGTGAGGCAAGGACCTCCACGACGCCTTGAGAGGTGAGGGAAGGGCCTCCACGACGCCAGGAAAGGTAAGGGAAGGACCTCCACGACGCCTGGAGAGGTGAGGGAAGGACCTCCACGACGCCAGGAGAGGTGAGGCAAGGACCTCCACGACGCCTTGAGAGGTGAGGGAAGAGCCTCCACGACGCCAGGAAAGGTGAGGGAAGGACCTCCACGACGCCTGGAGAGGTGAGGGAAGGACCTCCACGACGCCAGGAGAGGTGAGGCAAGGACCTCCACGACGCCAGCCAACCAACACAAACCCTCACAAAACACCACCAGACTCGAAAATTAAATTAATAAACATGAGAAAATGTAAAGGAAAACAAAGGTACGTGATAAACATAAAAGCAGGAAAAATAGGATTTACAAGAAGAGAGACGAGTGAAAAAAATAAAAGAGTGGAAGTGGAGGTGAGGAGAGGCAGAAGAGGCTGGTCAACAGGACACTCACCGCACAAACACGCCCCCCTGTCAGGGACCACCGGACAGAGGCAGGGAGGGAGCAGGGAGGTGAGAGAGCAGGGAGGGAGCAGGGAGGCGAGAGAGCAGGGAGGGACGGAGCAGGGATGGAGGGAGGTGAGAGAGCAGGGAGGGACGGAGCAGGGATGGAGGGAGCAGAGAGGGAGGGAGCAGAGAGGGAGGGAGCAGAGAGGGAGGGAACAGAGGGAGGGAGCGAGCAGAGGGAGGGAGGGAGCAGGGAGGGAGGGAGGGGGCACTGGAGGATGGAGCAGACGGAAAAGCAGCGGGAAAAAGGGTGAGAGAGATATAAGAAAGAATGTAGAGGACACTAAAAAGAGTAAGAAAGACAAGCGAAAAAAAAATCTACGATTAACAACCACAACGAACCGTCATCATCAGCCCTCTTCTCTACAGCAGCCCATTCCACTTCAGAGTAAATGTTCTCAACATATTCTCCAGGTCAGCAATTTCGCTAGCTCTAAATGGGGCTATTAACGTACAGCAACACTACGTTACAGTAATCAACAAGTGCCTCTAAAAGTATCATTAGCATGGCTTCTCCTGTAGGAAGGTTTCTTGGTGTCGAACCAATCATCTTCCTGGTTGTCGCCATAGCTACTGATCTACGCACACTCGACGCAAGATCTCGTGACACGACTACTCCCAAGTCTCATACCCTTTGTACTGTGTTAGAAATCTATCCATCCTCTTAAAACAATAGCACTTATAGCAACTATTTGGTCACTTGTTCGATACCTGGAGAGGGTCTCAGGATATCTTCTACTCCCCGAGACCGGCCTGGGGCCAGGCTCGACTCTACAATAAATGCTAACCCAAAAAATTCACCTTTTGTATTACTCAATTGGCATAAATATCATACTTAAAAATGGAAAATTAACTAAAGACCCTAACCTAACCAAACCAAACCAAACCTAACCTAACCAAACCTAACCTAACCTAACCTGTTCAAGTAATCCTAGGCCTAAATACGCTAGCTAGGACTAATACAGAACATATGCGCTATATAGGCCTATGAATGTCGTGAATCTGGTTCTTGGCCTGTTTTCGTGCCCTCTACAGAAAGAAATAGTACAAAACATTCTTTGCAGCAACATTCCGTTTTTGTTTCGTTCGATCACATAGTTGTCACAAGTACTACACTGTAGGAAAATGGGTCATAGTGTTTTAGTTTCTATACTTTTTTCCTTCTGAAGGAAGAAATGTGTCTTTCCTTCGTTGACCATTATATTTGCCCCTCTGCGGTGCACAAGGAGGTACTATACCCTGGGGGAGTACTGTACCTTGGAGAAGTACAATACCATGGGAAAGTACCAAGGTAGGAGCGCCCCTACAACACGCGGAGCGCCCCTACAACGAGTTGAGCACCCCTACACCAGGCGGAAGGCCTCCTGCAACGGGCGGAGCGCCCCTACACCAGGCGGAAGGCCTCCTGCAACGGGCGGAGCGCCCCTACAACAGGCGGAGCGCCCCGCACCAGAGGAGGGAATTATCAGCGGATAATTCCCTTCAATCTGGAATTATACTTGCAAAATACCTGAACTGGGTTCTGGGAGTTCCTCTACTCCCCAGTCGCGGTCTGGGCCCAGAAATGACGTGTGATAACTTGGTCCAACAGGCTGTTTGTTGCCTGGAGGTACCCGCAGAGCCACAAATGAAGTTGGACAAACCTCCATGACCCAGTTGTGGTCCCAAAGGTCAATAGCCAGCCTCCCGCTCATGCTGGGTGTCAACGCTAACAACAGTTACTCATTTACGTAAAAGCTAATGATCCCTGCTTGATATATCCTGTCCAAACAATTCCGTATTAATGCCAATAGGTAAATTTACATATATATGCATATTCATATATACCAGTATTATCGAATATTTGCAAAACAAACGTTTGTCATGATTCTCACAAATCAACAAATTCATAGGGATAACAGGTTTAAATACTCTCTATAGCTTATTTATCCCAGGCATATGTAAAATGGATTAATTATATTGCCATATAAGCCGAGCTGGCTGGCTGGCTGGCATCACTGACAGCTTGACAGCCACCATCACACACACACACACACACACACACACACACACACACACACACACATTATAAAGCCAGGTAGGCTCAGGAACCTATACATCAGTTGATTGACTGATGAGAGGCGGGACCAAAGAGCCAGAACTCATCCCCCGGAAGCACAAATAGGTGGGTACACACGCACACGCACACGCACGCACACACACACACACACACACACGAATGTATGCACAGAAGCGCGCACAGTCTCTGTACACCAGTTGATTGACAATTGAGAGACGGGACTAAAGAGCCAAAGCACAACCCTCCCCCCCCCCTCAACACAACTAGGTAAGTACAGACACCACACAAACGCGCGTACACACACGCACTTTACTGTTCCTGAATGTTACGCTCAATAACCAGTAGCACCACACTGACTACCTCCCGGCTTATGGTCCCCTCCGCTCTACATACACTAGATTAAGAATTTATTTAAAATTAAAATTTATTTAAAATTTAAATTTATTTAAAATTAAAATTTAATTTAAATTAAAATTGATTTAAAATAAAACGCTCACAAAACTCAACTGCAATAAAAAAGCTGAAAAAACCACTCTGAAAAATAAAATAAAAACATAAAAACCAGCAAGAAAACAGGTTCCGAAGTGCCCACAAGACTGGCAATCATCCTTTATACTTCATAAGGATCAAAACTTTCCAATTTAAGCAACCAAAATGGGGCATGTAAATATTAACAGTCTGCTTATAATACTCTTGAGTATCTGTGTGCAGCTTTCCGCGTTAATTAACGTATTAAGTTAATTAATACGTTAAACACAAACAGATTATTGTGGGTTTGGAAGCTGTCGTTCACTCCGGTGGTGTTTACAAAGGGTAAGAATTATGTTGTTATCACAGAATCACTTTGTTTCAGTCTTCAGACTTTAGCTTGAGTCCGAACACGGAACAAGTTCTCCCAAGTCTTAAAACACGTCCAGTCTCGAGGGGTGGAACACGAGGGGTGGAACACGAGGGTGTGGAACACGAGGGTGTGGAACACGAGGGGTGGAACACGAGGGGGGTGGAACACGAGGGTGTGGAACACGAGGGTGTGGAACACGAGGGTGGTGGAACACGAGGGGGTGGAACACGAGGGGTGGAACACGAGGGGGGTGGAACACGAGGGGGGTGGAACACGAGGGTGTGGAACACGAGGGTGTGGAACACGAGGGTGTGGAACACGAGGGTGGTGGAACACGAGGGTGTGGAACACGAAGGGGGTGGAACACGAGGGGTGGAACACGAGGGGTGGAACACGAGGGTGTGGAACACGAGGGTGTGGAACACGAGGGGGGTGGAACACGAGGGGGGTGGAACACGAGGGTGTGGAACACGAGGGTGTGGAACACGAGGGTGGTGGAACACGAGGGTGTGGAACACGAGGGGTGGAACACGAGGGGGGTGGAACACGAGGGTGTGGAACACGAGGGTGTGGAACACGAGGGTGTGGAACACGAGGGTGTGGAACACGAGGGTGGTGGAACACGAGGGTGGTGGAACACGAGGGTGTGGAACACGAAGGGGGTGGAACACGAGGGGTGGAACACGAGGGGTGGAACACGAGGGGTGTGGAACACGAGGTGTGGAACACGAGGTGTGGAACACGAGGGTGTGGAACACGAGGGTGTGGAACACGAGGGTGTGGAACACGAGGGTGTGGAACACGAGGGGGGTGGAACACGAGGGGTGGAACACGAGGGTGTGGAACACGAAGCGTGGAACACGAGAGGGGTGGAACACGAGGGGTGGAACACGAGGGTGTGGAACACGAAGGGTGGAACACGAGGGGGGTGGAACACGAGGGGTGGAACACGAGGGGGGTGGAACACGAAGGGTGGAACACGAGGGGGGTGGAACACGAGGGGTGGAACACGGGGGTGTGGAACACGGGGGTGTGGAACACGAAGGGTGAAACACGAGGGGGTGGAACACGAGGGGTGGAACACGGGGGTGTGGAACACGAGGGTGTGGAACACGAGGGTGTGGAACACGAGGGTGTGGAACACGAAGGGTGGAACACGAGGGGGGTGGAACACGAGGGGTGGAACACGAGGGTGTGGAACACGAAGCGTGGAACACGAGAGGGGTGGAACACGAGTGGTGGAACACGAGGGTGTGGAACACGGGGGTGTGGAACACGAAGGGTGGAACACGAGGGTGTGGAACACGGGGGTGTGGAACACGAAGGGTGGAACACGAGGGGTGTGGAACACGAGGGGTGTGGAACACGAGGGGTGCGGCAGTTTTCACACTCGGCGGTCTGGAGCTGGCAGCACGGGGAAACATGTGTGCTCTCAGCACGTAACTTGGTACTGATTGTATCACTGAGTGCAGGAGCTGCACGTAACTTGGTACTGATTGTATCACTGAGTGCAGGAGCAGCACGTAACTTGGTACTGATTGTATCACCGAGTGCAGGAGCTGCACGTAACTTGGTACTGATTGTATCACTGAGTGCAGGAGCTGCACGTAACTTGGTACTGATTGTATCACCGAGTGCAGGAGCAGCACGTAACTTGGTACTGATTGTATCACCGAGTGCAGGAGCTGCACGTAACTTGGTACTGATTGTATCACTGAGTGCAGGAGCTGCACGTAACTTGGTAAGCTACTGAACTAAGCAGTGAGTGCATGGTTAAAGATATGAAAATGATATTTAGCGAGTGCATGTGTGATTGCACCTCTCATGCCTTCACCCGTCACCTTACCTTCCTGTGTTGTGGTTTCGGGGTTCAGCATCCCCGGGGCCCGGTCCCCGACCGAGCCCCCTGGTTGCTGGACTGGTCAACCAGGCTGTTGGACGCGGCTGCTCGCAGCCTGACGTATGAGTCACAGCCTGGTTGATCAGGTATCCTTTGGAGGTGCTTATCCGGTTCTCTCATGAACACTGAGAGGTCGGCCAGTTATGCCCCTTATGTGTAGTGGAAGCGTGTTGAACAGTCTCGGGCCTCTGATGTTGACAGTTCTCTCTCAGAGTACCTGAGAGAGAACTCGTCATCTCAGTTCTCCTGAACTAATCACCCATCATCTCCTTCACCTGGGAATTACCAGACCAGGTGTTCCCTCTAGTCTTGGGTTGTCTGCGATTGCCGAGGTGCAGTGTGTTTTCCTCACCGAGATCTTGAGTTATCTTGAGATGATGATTTCGGGGCTTTTAGTGTCCCCGCGGCCCGGTCCTCGACCAGGCCTCCACCCCTAGGAAGCAGCCCGTGACAGCTGACTAACTCCCAGGTACCTATTTACTGCTAGGTAACAGGGGCATTCAGGGTGAAAGAAACTTTGCCCATTTGTTTCTGCCTCGTGCGGGAATCGAACCCGCGCCACAGAATTACGAGTCCTGCGCGCTATCCACCAGGCTACGAGGCCACTGGGGATTATGATAAAAGATATAATGTCGGAAATAAAATTCGAACTTCATACGACCCCCCCACCCCCCATGCCCTTCCACACATGCAAGAGCATGAGCATGCGGACATACCTGGAGCATACATACCTGGAGAGGATTTCAGGAGTTCTACTACTCACCAGGCCAGGCTTGACCCTGGAGACCCGACATACAACCCAAAATCCACCTACCCTTAACCTGCCTCCCACACACACAGCAAACGAGGGGGAGATGAATTCCTGTGTGGGTAAAACACCAGGACCTGGCAGTCGACACAGCACCTGAGATAACGACCAGGATAGCATAGTTATCACGCGCGAAACTTGTAAACTAAAAACAGCATTTCTGAACCTAGTGTAAGAGCCTTTCAGAATACTGTACACTACACATGCGACGTCCATTCTCAAGTATGCTGCCCCGTAATACAACTAGATTAAATACAACCATTCAGGCAGGCAGAAACTCAGAAGCAAACAAACAATGGAATAGTGATCAGCAGCAGAGGGTGGGGATTGGTCCAGCAGGAGACAGTAATAAGGACAATTGATTAATTGATGAAGATTAAGCCACCCAAGAAGTGGCACAGGCATGAATATCCCGTAAGTGGTATAGGGACAACGACCCAAGGTCACGTATAAAAAAAGGCACCCCTCCCCCCATTACCTACCTTGAGGTGCTTCCGGGGCTTAGCGTCCCCGCGGCCCGGTCGTCGACCAGGCCTCCTGGTTGCTGGACTGATCAACAAGGCTGTTGGACGCGGCTGCTCGCAGCCCCCGCCCGCCAACGCAGCAGAAAATACACCGGAATCAATCCCCGCCCCCAACCATCCATCCTTCTCCTCTCCTGACACACTATACAATGTTAACCAGATATATCACGACTCACTTCTCATCAATCATTTATTCATCATACTTAAACCTTCCGGATAACAGCTATAATGCCTTATATGACTTACACATTCTATGCATAAAAAACACATTCACTGCTGCGCCACGGATACAATATAGCAGTTTTATTCTAGTTTTATTTCCATACAATTTTCACCAACTTTTTGACAGCCACCAATTCGATACCTTGAGGTTACCTTGAGGTATTTTCGGGACTTAGCGACCCCGCGGCCCGGTCGTCGATCAGGCCTCCTGGTTGCTGGACTGGTCAACCAGGCTGTTGGACGCGGCTGCTCACAGCCTGACGTATGAGTCACAGCCTGGTTGATCAGGTATCCTTTGGAGGTGCTTATCCAGTTCGCTCTTGAACACTTTGAGGGGTCGGCCAGTTATGCCCCTTACCGTCCAACAGCCTGGTTGACCAGTCCAGCAAGCAGGAGGCCTGGTCGACGACCGGGCCGCGGGGACGCTAAGCCCCGGAAGCACCTGAAGGTAAGATAACCTCACGGTAGGTGCCACACCAAGTAACCGCCGACTCTCACCAACAGCCTGGTGGTACTACACCGCACCTCCGCTTCGACGACACCACCTGGAGGAGAAATAGCCTTCGCGTGTCTCTGAGTGGTCTTCTTGTCACTTGCATCCGCAACCTGTCTTAAAAATAACGTCGCTTTTGGCCGTTTACCAGTATGGCCGAAAGTGGACGTAATTTGAAAATGAAAAAAAAATGAAAATAAATTTGATTTTTTTTCAACAACAGTTAGTTAAGGGTCCTCCGATAGGTTAGGTGGGCAAGAAATTATCGTAAGGTTTCAAAACGTTATGAAAAACGTTAATTGAAAGTTTCCTCTCCTAACCTTACCGAGTAAGCCGGACGACTCAAACAGAAAATGGGACAGTACGTCACTTTCGTGAGCCGATTTCATTTCAAATTACGTCCACTTTCGGCCATACTGGTAAAACGCCGAAAAGCGACGTTATTTTTAAGAGGACAGGTTGCGTCAATAACCCGACACTCATTGTCTCTCACCACCACCAAACTCCTCCCTAAAACATTCCTTAACTTACGAGTTTACACAAGAAGATTAATAGTCTACACAGTACCGCTATGAGGAATAGTTTACAACTTTGACAATGGAACTTGGTAGCACCGTTGCGGAACCCCGAAGACTGTGTTGGAATTGTTAAATACGGCTTGCGGTGTGGCAGTCGTCCACACATGATGGACAAGATTGTATTCCCGACACAAATAATATGACACGACCACATGCCACCACGACTGGTATCCTCCACCACAGTATACCATCATCAGTATCCCCTTATTACTGGTACTCGTCAAAGTCCTCCATTGCGAGGTTGCAGATATTCACGAGCGGTAATAGGCGTAAAGATGAAAAGAATAGGAATATAGGAAATGGAGAAGTGTTAAAATAAGTATAGGTGGGATAAGAATAAGGGTGGAACATAGGGTATTGGGGGGGATGCGAGTAATGGGAGTTAGAAATAGGGGGTTTGAGGCGGGGTTGCCAGGCCCCAGGTGACAGCCCATCACGTGGTGCATTAATAAGAGAGAGACAGCTGGTATTGGGGCCCCATCTGGCTGTCTTAGTCATTCATCAAACTCTCGTCGACGCCCCGCCAAACTTGTGGTAATTGGGCCTGAGGAAGATGGCCCCCCCATCCCTGCCTCTCCCTTCCATCCCCTTCCCCTTCCGCAGCCCCTTCCCTGCCTCAGTCCCCTTCCTGCCTCTGCCCCTTCCCTGCCTCTGCCCCCCCTTTCGCGCTGCCGTCTGTCCCCGCTCCCAGCTCCTGCCTCTCTGCTTGATGGGGTTCTGGGAGTTCTTCTACTCCGCAAGCCCGGCCCGAGGCCAGGCCTGGCCTCGGTAGGTAGGCCTATACCCACTTCCAGGGAAGGCCGGCCTAAGTTTCAGTATTTTAAATGGGTTAATATTTCTAATTTATTTATAATGCCAAGCAGTTTTTTCTATCTAGTTGGATATTTTAATTATTATTATTATTATTATTATTATTATTATTTAGTATATTTCAATATACTTTTATACACTTTTGTACTTGAATATTTTGATAATAGTTTATAATAAGTCCTGGGTTCTAAACGACTTTGTAAACTGTTTAGTAAATACAAATTAAGCCGCCTTGACTGAGATAAGAGGTGGAGATCCCGTAAGTGAACACGGAAACGCTTAGTGAATTCTGGTCCAGCTCAAGTCCCCGACCCGTGATCTAAATCTCACTATATAAATCTCACTGTAAATCTAAATCTCACTGTAAACGTTCACTTCCCAGGATGATGCAGCCACCACACGTGCCGTACTGTAGGGGGAAACATCCCTCTGAAAACACATTCAAACTGTCTAATGTAGTCATGATTGTTATAGACGATTTTACTTAAGAAATGAGACCCGTGATGCCAAGGTTATGGCATCACGAGTGCAGAGTGCATATATAAGAGTGCAGCCGGCCATCGTGGCGGTACAGGGACTTGTTAGTTTGGATAGGAGACGTGTTTTTTTT
>NC_091200.1:5630865-5665865 GCF_040958095.1 Procambarus clarkii | reverse complement strand
ACGCCCCTTACCCCCCCCCCCATCGTCTCTTCCACCACATCACGGCCTTTCATGGTGCAGTATAACTCAGTATTTGTGACACTGAACCCCAGGTGAACCCTTTCATGGTGCAGTATAACTCAGTATTTGTGACACTGAACCCCAGGTGAACCCTTTCATGGTGCAGTATAACTCAGTATTTGTGACACTGAACCCCAGGTGAACCCCAGGTGAACCCCAGGTGAACCTTGCATGATTTCATCTTTTCGTGAAACTCAACTCATCGAGTAAATATTTTTTGTGTTTCATTGCTTTCGTTGCATGTTTGCAACCATTGTTTACAGTTGCTGCAAGAGATATTGCTCAGTCGGAAACGGCACTCTCAGTATATAAGTGATATTTCTGAACATGTAATTCCATTTCTCGTATGTCAATATTATTTCATCTTTTCACAGAGATATTTTCCTCTTTTCATATAGGAACATGTTACCCTTTATAGTTCTGATTGTTATTGTATAGCAAAATGTTATTCATTCTCCTCTCCATGGCAAGCCAGTAGATACAATACCCATGAGCAACAACAGTTCAACGATGAATCATCATCATCAACGATGATTCAACATTGAATTAACGTTGATAACGTTGATTCAAAGTGTAACCAAGTCTTGTATATTGTATCTACTGGGCAGGCAAACGGGAGTAAACAACGGCAGTCTTCTCCTAATATATTTCTTCACTTGATTCTAATATTGCTCTGATAAAAGCGCAAATCCTCGGGTGGTAAATTTATCCCTTAATTAAAACAGACGAAATATTTTGTTCGTTTGTTTGTATGCGTAAATAGAGCTGTTTTCGCGGAGCCGTGTTCCATTTGGTCTTAGTTTAACAGTGCGATAATTCAGTGTGCTGTAGTAAACTTAATTCCGTGCTTAAAAGTGGCTCCTGGTTTCCCCAGTGGTGGCACCACCCCCTTTGGAGTGGGTGGCGAGTGCCACCCTTAGGGGGGGGGGGGAAAGGGGTTGTGGAAAGGGTAAGGTTGATAACTGAATTGTTTTGTAATGATGTACTCTTTGTACATCATTACAAACCTATAGAAGTGAAAGGGGAACCTTTCTTGAGGTTATCTTGAGATGATTTTCGGGGCTTAGTGTCCCCGCGGCCCTGTCCTCGACCAGGCCTCTCACCCCCAGGAAGCAGCCCGTAGCCGCTGTCTAACTCCCAGATACCTATTTACTGCTAGGTAACAAGGAGCATCACGGTGAAAGAAACAGTTTGTCCATTTGTCTCCGCCTCCACCAGGCATCGAACCCGGAACCTCAGGACTACGAATCCGAAGCGCTGTCCACCCAGCTGTCAGGCGCCCTAAATACTGTGTATATTTAGGTATACAGTATACTATGTTCGTAAGTGTACAGTACGGTATACATACAGTATACTTCCTGTGTATACAGTGGGGGCTGTATACAGTGGGGGCTGTATACAGTGGGGGCTGTATACAGTGGGGGGCTGTACACTGTGGGGGGGCTGTACACTGTGGGGGGCTGTACACTGTGGGGGGGCTGTACACTGTGGGGGGGCCTGTACACTGTGGGGGGGCCTGTACACTGTGGGGGGGCCTGTACACTGTGGGGGGGCCTGTACACTGTGGGGGGGCCTGTACACTGTGGGGGGGCCTGTACACTGTGGGGGGAGGCCTGTACACTGTGGGGGGGGCCTGTACACTGTGGGGGGGGCCTGTACACTGTGGGGGGCTGGAGGTTATTGGCAATAGAGAGACTGTGGAATTCATTTAATCAGCAGAAGCTGTGTCAGTCACTGTGACAGTGAAAGCTACCTGAGCTGTGGGAACCTGTAGAGGCTGTGAAAGCTGCAGATAGAAGCTTCTCTGTTCATCCCACCCTCGAGCCTACTTACCACAATAGCCAGAGACGACGTCGATAAAGTCAATTGGATTAGTACCCGAGTGGCAGCACAGTCGACGACTCAAGACGACTCGAGACTACCAGAGAACTCGACACCGTCGACGGCCGCGGGGCGCTGACACCGTAGCGACGGCCGCGGGGCGCTGACACCGTAGCGACGGCCGCGGGGCGCTGACACCGTAGCGACGGCCGCGGGGCGCTGACACCGTAGCGACAGTGAGTTAGGCAGCTTACTCCTCGTCACTGTGACGTTCCCCCTCACACAGCGAAAGCCATGACTGCCACAACGAAAACAGGGAAGGAGGGAAGGGACGGTGATAAATGGCGCGTCGCACAATGGCCGAGGAATAGGAAAGCACAAGGGAAGCAGAAAACATGATAGAAGAGAAAGGACAGACAAGGGAGGGGAAAGCAGAGGCGCTGAAGAATGAGTGGAGCCGTCTGGAGTAAAGAGGGATGAGAGAGAGGGGAGAGGGATGGCCCCCCAAGGAAGGGAGAGTGAGAAATAATGAGAAGGGGGTAAAAACAGGGCGAGGAAGAGGGGAGGGAAGTGCTAAAAGAATGGAGACAAGGAGAGAGGTTGACGAGGAAAAGCGAGGATGGGCTCGACAGATCCTCCATCAGTCTTGCTGCCAACACCCTTAAGATGCCCACACATCTTGTGCTGCACTGTGGGTGATCCACATTACTCACCCCACACACGGGTGACCCGTCCACATTACTCGCCCCACACACGGGTGATCCGTCCACATTACTCACCCCACACACGGGTGATCCGTCCACAGTAACAAAATCACCGACTCGTCCTAAGTGATTGGGCCATTACCCATATTGCCTCCATCTGTACCCAATATCCCTATCCATACTCAATATTTCCTCCCTCCTCATCCCACCTCCTGCCAGCCCCCCCCCCTCCCCGTTATATCGACATATATCGATATAGTGAGTTGGAAATCGAATAAACGCAAAGAAAATCAGGGTGACAGAAGAAAAAATCAGGGTGACAAGAAAAGAAAATCAGGGTGACAAGAAAAGAAAATCAGGGTGACAAGAAAAGAAAATCAGGGTGACAAGAAAAGAAAATCAGGGTGACGGAAGAAACAAAGAAAATCAGGGTGACGGAAGAAACAAAGAAAATCAGGGTGACGGAAGAAACAAAGAAAATCAGGGTGACGGAAGAAACAATGAAAATCAGGGTGACGGAAGAAACAAAGAAAATCAGGGGTGACAAACAAAGAAAATCAGGGGTGACAAACAAAGAAAATCAGGGGTGACAAACAAAGAAAATCAGGGGTGACAAAGAAAATCAGGGGTGACAAAGAAAATCAGGGGTGACAAACAAAGAAAATCAGGGGTGACAAGAAAAAGAAAATCAGGGTCACAGAAGAAACAAAGAAAATCAGGGGTGACAGAAGAAACAAAGAACTTTGTGTTAGGAGTGTTGTACCGTTTATGGCAGCTGGTCAGTGGTGAGTTAGTAGAGTATAAAACAACTATAATTTGTAATTGTTAATAATTTAACAAGACAACACTGTACAGGGGAGGGGGACGGAGACATCACATCACACAGTGGTCAAACGGGCCACCTCTGGTTATAGCTGTTTGTAATTAGGTTATAGCACAATTTTGTGAGCACTTTGTTATCACGCAATTTGTTGAAGGCTCTCGCGATGCCTCTGTTTATCACGCCGGCATTTTGCTAGTCTCTGAGTGCGTCTAAGACCTTGTCAGGGTCGTCCAGTAACTGTGAGAAGCAACAGGGTCGCGTTCTGCGTCCATCTTACCTGGAGCAGACCTGGAGAGGGTTCTGGGAGTTCTTCTACTCCCCGAGCCCGGCCTGAGGCCAGGCTCCACTTGGGATCTTGCTCAAAGACTGAAAGACTTATGCATTGCTCAAAGACTATGATGATGTATAAAGTTATCGACTCCCAATCTATGGTGACTGCTTTACTGTGTCTTTGTGGAGACGGGCTCTCTAAGCTGCTCTTAAAATATCCGTTTCTCGCATCAGAAGGATATTTAGGGCCTATAATATATATTTTTTTTTCGGCAAATCTATTTTTTTTCATAAATAGATTTCCAGAAGCCTGGATCTTTGCTGCTTTACTTGAAGTCCTTCTAAACATTGAATCGAGTTTGGCGTCACGTTCATGAAGAATTTATTTAATCTGTCAATACTGAGCGTGTTCAGTGGTTCAGCGAGCAGTCGTGAAGCGACCTCAGTATCCAGGCCATTACTGTCCTGTCAACAGTGAACGCCCAACATCCCTTCAGCAATACTAGGTTTATTTCCAGTTTGAATAGAAGGTTCCTGTAACTTTCAATAACATAATTTTTTATGTTCCGCACACTGTATGATGCTTTATACATCAGTTCCCTCACGTCTGGTCTCGGGAGAAAGCGGAGGGTTGTATCTGCCTTGGTTCCTTCGCCTGTAGAGGGAAGTCATTATCGTGACTTCAGAAACATCAGAGGTCCGCGGATAAACATCAGAGGTCCGCGGTTGTTCAACGTCCTCCCTGCAAGCATAAGAAATATTGCCGGAACAACCGTGGACATTTTCAAGAGGAAACTAGATTTATTCCTCCAAGGAGTGCCGGACCAACCGGGCTGTGGTGGGTATGTGGGCCTGCGGGCCGCTGCAAGCAACAGCCTGGTGGACCAAACTCTCACAAGTCGAGCCTGGCCTCGGGCCGGGCTTGGGGAGTAGAAGAACTCCCAGAACCCCATCAACCAGGTATCAACCAGGTATCGTAGAGAGCAGAAGAGTTGGGGGTCGGAGGGGGGTGTGATGGATTGGATAGGGATTGGATAGGGATTGAGTAAGGGATTAGAGGGAGGGGTTGGGTTTAGTGGGGTGGTGGGGTTGGTGGGGCTTAGTGGGGGGTTAGTGAGGGGTTGGTTAGTGGAGTGGTAGGGCTGATGGGGATTAGTGGGGTTGGGTTGGTGGGGGTTAGTGGGGGTTGAGCAGAGGAGACAGACGGTGAAGGACAGGAGGGGGAGGATGTGGGGGGGGGGAGGTAGCAGACAGGTGGTCTTAAAAGGTAATTCACCTTCACTGCCTTTTAATCTTATAACCCTCGACACGCAGCATTTTATGACAGACAGAAGACGGAGGGAGGAAAAGACAATACACAAGACAAAATAGCAAAGCGTAAAGCAGAATAACGTATGAAGGGGAGGGGGGGGGGGATAAAGTCGGCACCAATAAAAAACAAAATTCTGGCAGATGTCTAGCTCCCACGAGAGCCACAAGACACGGCTAAAAACAAAAGATGATCGTCAATTTAAGACAGTTTATGAGACAAACATGCACGGCGGGGAAGACTCTTTAAGCAGCAGCAGCAGCAGCAGCAGCAGCAGCAGCAGCAGCAGCAACAGCAGCAACAGCAGCAGCAGCAGCAGCATGAAGAACACGAGCAGCAGCAGCAACAACAGCTGCTGCACGATGAATTGAAGAGGAAAAAGCAGCAACATCAGCAGCGAGCCTGATTTCACCAGCTAATCCTCGAGTAGTCTCCACTACCACCAATCTCTGGAGGGGTGATGTTCCCTCAGCAGGAAACGTAATGTTTCCCCTACAACAGGAAACACCACAATAGCCAAGCAAACGTTCCCAGCTACAGCCCGCCAGACGATCGCCTGGAACATACCTGGAGAAGATTTCAAGAGTCCTTCTACTCCCCGAGCCCGGCCTGAGGTCAGGCTCGCCACAGAAATCAGTCGGCCCTCATAAAATCAGGGGTGGGTTAGCACAATCAGGGGGGGTTAGCACAATCAGGGGGGTTAGCGCAACAATCAAGCAGTTCGCACAAGAATCAGGCAGTTCACACAACAATCAGACGATCCTCACAAGACTTAGTTAATCTCCACAGTAACAATCAGCGACTTCCCACCACACAATCAGCCCAAACAAACGTCACAAACATGAAGCAATCCAAGAAACCGGCTAATTACAAGTTGGTAATTCCAGAGAGAAGTCTTAATAGCAATTGTTGGGTGGAGCGTGGCAGTGGAGCAGACTCCAGCGCAGCTGTGCGCCTCCAGAACGTTTCCAACAGAGGTCTTTGGGTTCTCTCTCTCTCTTCCCCAGAAATATCGAAATTAGTTCGCGTTTTCTTTCTTTGGTCAGCCATTGTTGATGCTCTGCACTCTCAGAGTTTAATCTCGAACCTTACCCGGAGATGACTTAGGGGGTTCAATATCTGCTTGATACCTGGTTGATGGGGGTTCAGGGAGTTGTTCTACTCCCAAGCCCGGCCCGAGGCCAGGCTCGACTTGTGTGAGACAGCACATGGCGAGACAGGGATTGCCTAAGGGATAGGTCTGACAGTCCCCACTACAACACAAGAATGTTCGGGCTGTCCACTATAAAGTATTACAACACATGTAATCCCTGTACCTAACAACAGAAACTGAATGGTTCATGTAACATACAGTAAGCGCTGCAGCATCTAGAGGCTAGGCAATAAGTATTTTATACTACAATATCCCTGACACACCTAGCCATGCTGGATTATACCTGGATGGGGTTCTGGGAGTTGTTCTACTCCACAAACCCGGCTCGAGGCCAGGCTTTGACTTGTGAGAGTTTGGTCCACCAGGCTGTTGCTTTGAGCGGCCCGCAGGCCCACATATCCACCACAGCCCGGTTGGTCCGGCACTTCTTGAAGAAAACTATCTAGTTTTCTCTTGAAGATGTCCACGGTTGTCCCGGCAATATTTCTGATGCTCGCTGGGAGGGTGTTGAACAACCGCGGACCTCTGATGTTTATACAGTGTTCTCTGATTGTGCCTATGGCACCTCTGCTCTTCACTGGTTCTATTCTGCATTTTCTTCCATATCGTTCACTCCAGTACGTTGTTATTTTACTGAGTAGATTTGGGATCTGGCCCTCCAGTATCTTCCACTTGTAAATTATTTCTTATCTCTCTCGTCTCCCTTCTGGTGAGTACATTTGGAGAGCTTTGAGACGATCCCAATAATTTAGGTGCTTTATCGCGACTATGTGTGCCGTATATGTTCTCTGTATTCCCTCTTTTTCATCAATCTCTCCTGCTCTGAAGGGGGAAGTGAGTATCGAGCAGTACTCAGGACGGGACAACACAAGTGGTTAGCCATGCCAGAAATATCTAAATGAATGCATCCAAACTTGATCTGTAGGTGATCGACACATTTATACAAAGCATAACACAACCTGGGCTAGTTAAGAAATCATGAAATCTTTGCTAGTTAAGATACATTTTCGCATGACACAAGGTTCCCACTCCTGATTTAGGTAATGCCTTGCAGCACACTTCAACACTTGGTCGTCTGATGCAGTATACAAATGCATGACATTATCACCAAGTTTACACAGCGATCCATTGTGGGTCTACATGCCAAGCGTCCCTCATGCCAACATGCCAACATTTATTTTCTTTCACTACAGACCTCTCGCGAATGTCTGACCGCAATATGAATGTCTTAACCACTACAGAAAAACAGGTCATGCAACGAATTCACGAAAGTCCAGAAACACATTTACAACACAACAATACTGGAAATACTGGAAGGAAGACGAATCAGAGGAAACATGATCACAAAATGCCAGATCCTAAGGGACATATACGAAGTGGACAAGTACACAGTGTTGAACATGATAGTTATAACGTATGGAAGAGCTGGTTGAGGATGTCAGTGGTGAGCGTGAGGCGTTACAGAAGCTCACACACCTTCACGACAAATCAATTCGCAGCTTTAAAAGTTGACATGACGGAATTATAGGAAACTGAGTAGTGTTGCACTAGATGGCCGACAAATAACGAGTGCGCACGCACGATTTAAGGTATGCCACTAGGCTAGGCCCAGAACTAAGAGGCATGAGCTACGAGGAAAGGCCGAGGGAACTGCACCTCACGCCGCTGGAAGACAGAAGATCCCCGGGAGATATCACATACAAAATTCTCATGGGAATTGAAAGGGTAGACGAGGCTGGATTATTTAACACGGGTGGTACACGAACAAGGGGACAGAGGTGGAAGCTGAGTACCCAAATGAGCCACAAAGACGTTAGAAAGAACTTTTTCAGTGTCAGAGTAGTTATTAAATGGAATGCATTAGGAAGTGATGTGGTGGAGGCTGACTCCATACACAGTTTCAAATGTAGATATGATAGAGACCAGTAGGCTCAGGAATCTGTACACCAGTTGATTGACAGTTGAGAGACGGGACCAAAGAGCCAAAGCTCAACCACTGAAAGCACAACGAGGTGAGTACGCGCGCAGGCAGACACACACACACACACACACACACACACACACAAGCAAGGCGTTCTGGAGTGTGACCAAACTTGAGCCCATTAGTGGTGGCCAACGTCGCAACACCTGGCCTCCGCCTCTCTCATCTGTGACCAACACAGATGCTTTGTACTTCTCCTAGTGTTCCATCATGCAACACAAACCACAAGTAAATCAAGTTTGGCGTTTACTGGCTTTCTAAGCTTGAGTCAAACTTGAGGGCTCATAAGGCAATACAAACAGTGCTACGTTGCTCTTTAATACCACATGAGGGACTCTATATTGAAAATCAAAGTCATTAGTTCAAGTACATTATTACTTGTAAACACACTTTGCTAACTTAAGAGCAGTGTACTTATGTCTAAGTATACTGAGTAATTCTAAGTTTGACAAAAAAACACTTTTATATTTGCTTGGGTTAAGCACTAATAGCCATTCCTTCAGTTCGTCCAAGTCATCTTGTGCGTGCGTGAGTGCGTGCGTACGTCTCTCATATACCCCCCCCCCCACTCATATAAGATAAGGGAGATAGGGAAGGCCGCCTCGCCACCACCTGCCACACGAGATGACACTGGCACCACGCTGCCTCGCTCATAACCCTCCCTCATGTAACTTTTTTTTTATTAAAACTTTTTAAACTTGCCCCAACAAGCCATTGATCTGGGCAGACACACGGCCGGGAAAAATATACACAGAATATACACATAAAAGCCGCGTGATGCGCAAGATGGCCGACTCCAAACTAAGGAAACGGGGGAAAAATTACGCCGTCTAAAATTACAACGTTGATGAGGCTATCAAAACACTGATGAAATAAATGACGGAGGGTTTTCGGGAGATAGCGAGCTATGATGGAGGCTTACGGGGCACTTCTTAGTTTATTTTGTAAATGCAGCTTTTTTTTGTGCGCGCGCGCGCAATATTTACGGTATCTTTTTCGTAGAGTCGATCTCTCAGAAGCCCGGACGCCGTGATCCACGGACGCCGTGACCCACGGACGACGCGACCCACGGACGCCAAGACCCACGGACGACGCGACCCACGGACGCCAAGACCCAAGGACGCCGTGACCCACGGACGCCGTGACCCACGGACGCCGTGACCCACGGACGCCAAGACCCAAGGACGCCGTGACCCACGGACGCCGTGACCCACGGACGCCGTGACCCACGGACGCCGTGACCCACGGACGCCGTGACCCACGGACGCCGTGACCCACGGACGCCGTGACCCACGGACGTTATGAGTAATATAATGAGTGAGAGACTTATAAAAAACCCACAGTGTCAAGCTGTCAGACAATACAATAAGGGGCAAGGTGCAAACCAGTGTTACTTGTTTCTTGTTTCTGTTTTACTCAGGTGGAGTATGAGTATTTATGACTCGTATGGTAGCTTCAGTAAGATTATTCCCCAATGTATTTAACAACAACTTCTGCTCTGTTGAATCTAAGTTGAAATCTTAATGGGTATGTAACTGTGCACTGTGTTAGATAATGTTCCATTGGTCTGTCGGGCATTTCTCCACAGTGCTGTCATTCCAGCCCTAGTTACCTGGGGGCAGACGGAGTGATGCGAGATAAACCAAGCGATTGAGTGACCCGAGCCGCTCACTCAAGCTGGACGAGGCACTCAATGTTCTGGAACTCTTGCTGCTGTTACCAGTACAGGGTTCTCATTGGTCGTTCAAACACGTCCGCTTGTAAGCACGCATCCACAAAAATGTCCTCCTGAGATGACAACGACCTCCTTACGGGGTCCCAAACTCCCCCTTCACCCTCCCCTCCCCTTCTCCACCCAGGTGCTCAGCCAATCTTGTCACTTCTTTTTTAGCCTTGTAACGATGCTCTGGGTACTTGAGAGGGTACGGCTGTTGACCGCGCTTACGCCACTACTGCGTCTTTTCTCTGTCACAATCTCTGCTATAGGCCTCCTTGCTTTCTGCTTCAAAGCTCAACAAAGGAGCAGACGGGCAGAGAGCAGGTCTGCTCTCCTCAGCCATTCAGACGCGAATACGTCCACTCAGGGACACCCAAAGTCGGCCTTGCTTCAGATGAGCAGGTCCTCCTCCTCCTCCGGCACTCTACTAGACACCAAGGCCAGGCCCAACAAGGCCAGACCCAACAAGGCCAGACCCAACAAGGCCAGACCCAACAAGGCCAGACCCAACAAGGCCAGGCCCAACAAGGCCAGGCCCAACAAGGCCAGACCCAACAAAAGAAAACTAACACCCAAACACTTGCTCTACTAAACATTAAGACCATTAAACCGGTCCAGAACCTGTCCAGAACATGAGGAATAATTTACACACTAGACAGGTGGGCCTCATGACGGGGACTGGTACCTCATAACTACGAGAGACAGTCTGACTAGATGAGGAATACAGTGTTCTTGGACGAGGGACTTACAGAGGGTCAGCACAGGTGTCGGCCATAGTAACTCCCGCTCTCTATACCTCGCCTCACTCACCTGAAACACAAGAAAACGAGTGATTAACACAGTGTCCTGTTAATGGCAATTAATTTTTGTTTATTTATTTTTACATGCGTACATGCAAATAAATACAAGAAAACAAGAAAAAAACAGAACACAAACACAAAGGCACAAAACAAAGAAAGACAAATACACAAAACACCGGCCTGAAGGGCCGACAACAAACCAATAAGCACAGCAGTACAATGACAAAATACCCAAACCCTCACCTAACAACCCAATCCGTGAACCAACACAAAACAAGCCAACTGGCCCTGAAAAACCACACAGAGAGGTACAACACATAACACCAATAAAGTAAATACAATACACTCACGCACACACGCACGCAACTGCACACCACGCACACAACACTACAACACACAGCACAAACACACACACAAAAAAAATAATTTAAAAGAATGAGACACGACAGTGGTGGGCAAATACTTCTCAGGAAAATCATGCCTAGGATATTTCTGTTTATAAGCTTCCCACACTAAGTACTCCCAGTCGGTAGGACAACGGTCCCCCTGCGTCAGGGGGGCGGGCATAAACTCGGGAACCACCAGATCAGGCGGAAACGGCAGCATCCGGAGCTGGGCGACAGTTGTCGCATAACGAGGTAAGGCAGAGCGAAGAGAAGCAGAAGACTCGGAAGAAGCGGACGCAGGCCCCCGAGACGGCCCCGCCGCACAGGAGAAGACGACGAAGGCCGCCGAGACGGCAACCCCACACCTGACACCGCAGGAGACGCAGTAGAGACGGTCGGAGACGCAGTAGAGACGGTCGGAGACGCAGTAGAGACGGTCGGAGCGCAGTAGAGACGGTCGGAGACGCAGTAGAGACGGTCGGAGACGCAGTAGAGACGGTCGGAGACGCAGTAGAGACGGTCGGAGCGCAGTAGAGACGGTCGGAGACGCAGTAGAGACGGTCGGAGACGCAGTAGAGACGGTCGGAGCGCAGTAGAGACGGTCGGAGACGCAGTAGAGACGGTCGGAGCGCAGTAGAGACGGTCGGAGACGCAGTAGAGACGGTCGGAGACGCAGTAGAGTCGGTCGGAGACGCAGTAGAGACGGTCGGAGACGCAGTAGAGACGGTCGGAGACGCAGTAGAGACGGTCGGAGACGCAGTAGAGACGGTCGGAGACGCAGTAGAGACGGTCGGAGACGCAGTAGAGACGGTCGGAGACGGGAGAAGTGGCAAAACCGCTGCCGATGAACCAGGGGACGAAACTGGGGGCACGGAACCCCCAGAGCGAGCAGTCTTCTTGAACACCATCACCAGGTCACTACGCTCACCAGCAGGAGGAACCACCCCCACGCAGAACCGGAACCATCCGACGCAGGCGATGCACCGGAAGCAAGCTCCACAGGCACCTCACTAGAAGAACCATCGATACAGGCAGCCGCAGGCACATGGACCTCCGCCACCACCGAGGAATGCGACGGAACCTCACCACTGTCACTGGAAGATCCCACCATCGTCGAATTCTCCCGCATCAGCCCAATCAGAAGATCTCGGGGAACGTTTGGGCACCGACCTCATTATCATCAGAGCCGGATGTCGACCCAGAGACCCGGACAACACAAGCCGGGCGAACCGACGCCCTCCGCAGGACGGCAGCATCCTCAACCACACGGGGAACCAGGTCGAGCACAGTTGGAGGTCCCACAGCGACCCCAGCACACCCTGGGCACACGGCGAGGGTGCAGTGACAGGCACCACAGACGGAGAACAGGAAGACGGGGGAGCCGTGCATACAGGAGCCGGAAGAACCACGGAAGCATCCAGGACAGCAACCGGGGCAGGACGAACACCCGACGGCGACACAACCGCCTGAGAAGAGGCAACCGCAACAGGCGACACAGCCTCCGGAGGAGGGACGACATCTGCAGGAGACGCTTCAGGCGACACACGGGGTACGGCAGCAGCCAAAGCGGCGTCCACACCCACCGAATCCTCCTCCACAGGGAGCGGCGGGAAATCCTCCTCACAGAAGAGGTTGACGGGCGCGACGGCAGGTTCAGTGCACCCAGCAGCCTGATGACCCCAAGAGGCCACAACGGTAACACGTACGGGGCTGGCGAGCATAAAACACTAACAGAACACCCCAGAAGCCTCACTTGAGAAGGAATGTCCGCCCGCAGCCTCATTCCCAGGGTGCGAATATTGGACCGCACACCCTTTAGCGGACCCGAGGAGAGCAGGTTCAACCGCACACTGACGACCGCCCCAAACTGGCCGAAATAACGCCTCAGCAGTCCCTCCGGAAATTCCAGGGGCGCCCCATGCACGCTTACATACGTGATGGCACCACTGCGATCGGAGACAGTCACAGTGCCTGCCCCTTCGGGCAGGGGCAAGGTCCGCCCCTCGTACAGACGTAAAAACGCCCTATATACCTCCTCTGCCGTCAGTTTAACAAGCACTCTACGGGCAGACACCAGCTCAACACCATAAACATCCCCCACAGGGACCCACAGCATGTCACACAGCACCAAACCCACCTCGGGATATTCCGCCCGAGCAGAAAACTCGAGGCCTATAGACAGGGGGGAGGGGGCCCCCCATGGCGCCGACACGCCAAACCGCACCCGCCCCCTCGCAACGCAAGGTAGCAACTGGCAGGTCAAGCGAGCGCGTCTTGACCCCCTGGTGGCCAACGAGCGAATCCAATGGCAGTTAATTAGCACATTTACCGGTGACGACCGGTAGCACACACGGCACAGATAATATACAGTAGGTACTCTGAATATTCATGAGTGTGGCACTAGCATGTACCTTGTGGCAAGACTTGGCACCTTGTGTGGACTGCCTGGCCACCACACCAGGCTTGTTAGACGTACGAGCACCTCACACGTCATGTAGGGGTCACGAGATTAGCCATACAGAGCGCAGCGGTCATAATAGTGATAACACATAGTGTGAGGGGTCACAATAGTGACCAAATACAGTATGGGGTCAGGGTAGTATAGGGTGGGGTCAGGTGCCACCTATACAGCAAGAGAGACACGCGTCTGACAGCTCAGACAAGTCTTGAACAGCGAATCTTAATTTCCATTTATCCTTGATATACCGTTCACACTCGTTCCAGGGCTCCGTCTCCCAATGAGGTGTTATTGTGATCATTCAGTGGAGCCGTCTTCCTACGACGTGTTATAACGCTCATTCCAGGGCCCGTTATCCGAAGATGTTATTCCTCTCGTTCCAGGTCCCCCGTCTTCCAACGAGGTGTCACCATGCTCGTTCTAGGGCCCGTTCTAGGGCTCGTTCAAAATAGAAGTCAACATTTTAAAATAAAATTACTGTCTGCCTCCACCCACAGTGGCTGCCTCCACCCACAGTGACTGCCTCCACCCACAGTGACTGCCTCCACCCACAGTGACTGCCTCCACCCACAGTGGCTGCCTCCACCCACAGTGGCTGCCTCCACCCACAGTGGCTGCCTCCACCCACAGTGGCTGCCTCCACCCACAGTGGCTGCCTCCACCCACAGTGGCTGCCTCCACCCACAGTGGCTGCCTCCACCCACAGTGACTGCCTCCACCCACAGTGACTGCCTCCACCCACAGTGACTGCCTCCATCATCAATGGATCCCATCACAATGGTTGTACTCTTCAAGTCACTTGTGCTGTCCCGTCTCGAGTACTGCTCAGTACTCACTTCCCCCTTCAGAGCAGGAGAGATTGCTGAAATAGAGGGAATACAGAGAACATATACGGCACGCATAGACGAGATAAAACACCTAAATTATTGGGATCGTCTCAAAGCTCTCCAAATGTACTCTCTAGAAAGGAGACGAGAGAGATACCAAATAATATACACCTGGAAAATACTGGAGGGTCAGGTCCCAAATCTACACAGTAAAATAACAACGTACTGGAGTGAACGATATGGAAGAAAATGCAAGATTGAACCTGTGAAGAGCAGAGGTGTCATAGGCACAATCAGAGAGCACTGTATAAACATCAGGGGTCCGCGGTTGTTCAACGTCCTCCCAGCGAGCATAAGAAATATTGCCGGAACAACCGTGGACATCTTCAAGAGAAAACTGGACGGTTTTCTAAGAGAAGTTCCGGATCAGCCGGGCTGTGGTGGGTACGTGGCCCTGCGGGCCGCTCCAAGCAACAGCCTGGTGGACCAAACTCTCACAAGTCGAGCCTGGCCTCGGGCCGGGCTTGGGGAGTAGAAGAACTCCCAGAACCCCATCAACCAGGTATCAACCAGGTATCCACCCACAGTGGCTGCCTCCACCCACAGTGGCTGCCTCCACCCACAGTGGCTGCCTCCACCCACAGTGGCTGCCTCCACCCACAGTGGCTGCCTCCACCCACAGTGGCTGCCTCCACCCACAGTGGCTGCTCCCGCCAATATCCGACAGTTCTGGACTATAAACCCGCAGCTTTGTATCGTCAAACCAACACAAAACTCTCACGGATATTAAATTCACAATCGGCAAAATATATCACCCGATTCAGATCGGGTAATATTGAATAAAAGAAATATCAGTGATATCTCATTTCCTTGAGCATTAAAGTGGGTGGGGGTGTGGGGGTTTGGGGGGTGTAGGG
This sequence comes from Procambarus clarkii, assembly GCF_040958095.1. Lineage (NCBI taxonomy): Eukaryota > Metazoa > Arthropoda > Malacostraca > Decapoda > Cambaridae > Procambarus > Procambarus clarkii. The sequence continues at coordinate 5,650,639 of NC_091200.1, read as the reverse complement.
GTGTGGTGGGGGGTGTGGGGGTGTGGTGGGGGGTGTTGGGGTGTGGGGCTACCTTTACCTGGGGGCTACACTCCCCAGCCGTCACCTTCACCTGGGGGTCCACACTCCCCAGCCGTCACCTTCACCTGGGGGGCTACACTCCCCAGCCGTCACCTTCACCTGGGGGTCCACACTCCCCAGCCGTCACCTTCACCTGGGGGGGCTACACTCCCCAGCCGTCACCTTCACCTGGGGGGGCTACACTCCCCAGCCGTCACCATCACCTGGGGGGGGCTACACTCCCCAGCCGTCACCATCACCTGGGGGGGCTACACTCCCCAGCCGTCACCTTCACCTGGGGGGGCTACACTCCCCAGCCGTCACCTTCACCTAGGGGTCCACACTCCCCCAGCCGTCACCTTCACCTGGGGGTCCACACTCCCCCAGCCGTCACCTTCACCTGCAAGGAGACGTATCATAGCTCCTCACGTTCAACTTTTTTGCACAGTTAAGAAGACCCATCAAAAAGTTTCGTGCACTTGGCCCCACTTAACTTGTAGAGCCCCGTGCACGCCCTGCTGCTGCTCCCCCTCCCTGGGACCCTGGGGCCACACCTGGCTACACCCCACACCTGGCTAAACCCACACCTGCTGGTGCTGCCGGTGGTGTAATGTTGCTCAACTGACAGTGTTGCTGGTAGTGTGATGGTGCTGATATATATTCTTGAAGGTACCTGGATTGTACCTAAATGAGGTACCTGGGAGTTCTTCTATTCCCCAAGCCCGGCCCGAGGGCAGGCTTGACTTGTGAGAGCTAGGTCCACCAGGCTGTTGCTTGGAGCGGCCTGGAGGCCCACATATCCACCACAGCCTGGTTGATCAGGCACTTCTTGAAGAAAACTATCTAGTTTTCTCTTGAAGACATCCATTTTAGTTCCGGCAATATTTAGTATGCTTGCTAGGAGGATGTTGAACAACCGTGGACCTCTGATGTTTATACAGTGTTCTTTGACTGTGTCTATGGTGCTGCTGTTGGCTGCTACCCTAGAGGCATACGTTAAGACTATTTACATAGAGAAACAGGTTACTGAAGCGAGAACTACAGCGAGGTCCCCGACTTCCCAACATTCTAAACAGTAAATAGAAAATCTATCTACCCCTTAAGAAACATTTGAAGTCTTCGTAAAGAGCCAAGACAGGTTCCAACACCATATTCCTGGGGATCTAGGTTGTAAAGGCTATGTGGTTTGTGACCAGCAACAGCCTCGCTGGTCAAGCTGAGGATACAGCTCAGTCAAGGGCGGCACTGTCGACTCCTGCTTATATCAAAGAGCGGCACTGTCGACTCCTGCTAATCCAAGGGCCGAAGGTCAAGACAGGTCAGGAGAATCTGGCTGAGTGATTTACCAGTGGCCGGGTAGATTACCAGAGTTGGGCACGGGCGATGTTATTAATCCCCGGGGGCTGGGTAGATTAGCCAGCCCCAGTGGGGATTACAGGTGGCAGAAATAATAGGATAAAGGGATGGGGGGGGGGGCGAGGAGCAGGAGACAGTTGTGGCGGGGAGGTAGACCGGGCCAGTGGGGTCAAGACCGGGGTCAGGGCCGGCCAGTGGGGTCAAGAAAGGGGTCAGGGCCGGCCAGTGGGTTCAAGACCGGGGTCAGGGCCGGCCAGTGGGGTCAAGACCGGGGTCAGGGGCAGTCAGTGGGGTCAAGACCGGGGTCAGGGCCGGTCAGTGGGGTCAAGACCGGGGTCAGGGCCGGTCAGTGGGGTCAAGACCGGGGTCAGGGCCGGTCAGTGGGGTCAAGAAAGGGGTCAGGGCCGGTCAGTGGGGTCAAGACCGGGGTCAGGGCCGGCCAGTGGGTTCAAGACCGGGGTCAGGGCCGGTCAGTGGGGTCAAGACCGGGGTCAGGGCCGGCCAGTGGGGTCAAGACCGGGGTCAGGGCCTGCCAGTGGGGTCAAGACCGGGGTCAGGGCCACCTCTCACGCATGACAGCCGCCACCAACTCCACAAACTGGTTTAAAATGGAGTCAAACTTGTGGCCTTTAATAACTTGGATAAACTACACCTCAGGGAGCTGTGCCACACCGGCCTCCTCCTCCTCCTCCATCTCCTCCTCCTCCATCTCCTCCTCCATCTCCTCCTTCTCCATCTCCTCCTCCACTTCCTTCTCCGTTAACTTCTCACACTAACATACAGACACCTCTACATCACCACAAGTTCCTACGTGGCATCATATCATACACAACAAAAAACAATCATATACATACGATTGTTGACATTCACATAGACATATAATCATATAACAACAATCAAACAACATAGCATAGACAACACTCCCGCATCATTATTCCCAGGATTTGGGAATAATGATGTCTAACGACCTAACCTATGTTTAAGGAGCATAACCAAGTAAATATTGCGGCAGCCAGAAAAATGATCGGATGGATTACGAGAACTTTCAAATCCAGGGATCCCATCACAATGGTGGTACTCTTCAAGTCACTTGTGTTGTCCCGTCTTGAGTACTGCTCAGTACTCACTTCCCTATTCAGAGCGGTTACCTTGCGATGATTTCAGGGCTCAACGTCCCCGAAGTTCAGTCCCCGACCAGGCCTCCTAGTTGCTGGACTGGTCAACCAGGCTGTTGGACGCGGCTGCTCGCAGCCTGACGCATGAATCACAGCCGGGTTGATCAGGTATCCTTTGGAGGTGCTTATAGAGTTCTCTCTTGAACACTGAGGGGTCGGCCAGTTATGCCCCTTATGTGTAGTGGAAGCGTGTTGAACAGTCTCGGGCCTCTGATGTTGATAGAATTTTCTCTCAGAGTACCTGTTGCACCTCTGCTCTTCAACGGGGGTATTCTGCACATCCTGCCATGAGTTCTGGTCTCATGTGGTGTTATTTCTGTGTGCAGGTTTGGGACCAGCCCCTCTACTATTTTCCAGAGGTCCACTACATCAGAGGTCCACGGTTGTTCAACATCCTCCCAACGACTATCAGAAATATTGCCGGAACAACCGTGAATATCTTCAAGAGAAAACTAAAAATAGTTTTCTTCAAGGAGTGATGGACCAACCAGGCTGTGGTGGGTATGTGGGCCTGCGGGCCCCTCTGACCAACAGCCTGTTGGACCAAACTCTAACAAGTCAAGCCTCGGGCCGGGCTTGGGGAGTAGAACTCCCAGAACCCCATTCAGGTACAATCCAGGTCCACCTTATACCCCCCCCCCCCCCGTGACAATCAACATAGTTCAATATGAGAATGTAGAAATAATGAGACACCCGGAGTATGGTTTAGGTTACACAGTAACCTAGAACACATCTGTTCAAAGAAGGCCACGAGAACGCCACAATTATGATATCAGAGTTTTGATCAAAGTTATCTCAGAGTTATATTATATAACATTTAAATTGCATTCGAGCAAATGTGAGAAAACCAAGTTTGCGTCTCAATTATAACTTGCGGGAGATGATTCCGTCGCTGTCTACAGAAAACTTGTGCCCGACTTCCTTGCAACTTACATTCCTAACGTCTCACACACACACACACACACACGGGCCTGGCGGCTGAGTAGACAACGCTCGGGAGTCGTAGTCCTAAGGCCCCGGGTTCGATTCCCGCCGAGGCAGAAACAAATTGGCAGTTTCTTTAACCTCTTGCCCCTGTTCACCTAGCAGTACATAGGTATCTTGGAGTTAGACAACTGCTACCTGCTACGGGCTGCCTTCTGGGAATGTGTGTGCACGTGTGTTAAGAGATAAATATATTATATATATATATATATATATATATATATATATATATATATATATATATATATATATATATATATATATATATATATATATTAGTTGATTTTATACCCGCATTAGGTCAGGTGATAATACAATGAAGGTGAAAAACATGGGGGGATACATAAGGGATAAACATAGGGGCTGCAGAAGGCTTATTGGCCCATACGAGGCATCTCCTATCTAAACACAGAGATTAATCCAGTGTAATTGGCCTGTTATGTTGGACATTGTCTTCTGTGTTGACATCGATATGTTCTTGTCTTGTCCTTACTCTCATGGTGGGTAGAGTAAATAGTTCCGTGATTTGGGTGTTCATGGTAGGTCGCTCTATTCTTATGTGAATTGCCTCAAGAATTTGTAATCTTCTTGAATCTTGGGTTTTGTCTATTATGCAAGTATTCTTGTTCAACATTTCTCTTGTTAGAGTAATGTCATGGGCTTGTCTCATGTGATTCCTAGGGGCACCAGATTGAAGATGGCATGTCAGACGCCTCGTCAGCTTGGTCGACGTCATACCTATGTACTTACATTGAAGGTTACATCCTTCGTGGGGGCAAGTGTACATGTATACAACGCTTGACTGCTGTAGAGGGTTCTCCGTCGGCTTCGGGCTGTTTTTGATAAGGAGTTCGGAAGTCTTCTTGGTTTTGTAGAATATTATCAGGTTTATGTTTTGGTTAGGAGTAGTGCTTTTTACTCCTTTACGGATTATTTCTTTCATTATTCTTTCCTCTTTTATATGTTCACTGTGCATGGTTGATTTGTAATATAATTTTATTGGGGGTGTTGTGGTTTCTGTTCTAGGTTCTGAATTATACCAAGCGTTGTATACATGTACACTTGCCCCCACGAAGGATGTAACCTTCAATGTAAGTACATAGGTATGACGTCGACCAAGCTGACGAGGCGTTTGACATGCCATCTTCAATCTGGTGCCCCTAGGAATCACATGAGACAAGCCCATGACATTACTCTAACAAGAGAAATGTTGAACAAGAATACTTGCATAATAGACAAAACCCAAGATTCGAGAAGATTACAAATTCTTGAGGCAATTCACATAAGAATAGAGCGACCTACCATGAACACCCAAATCACGGAACTATTTACTCTACCCACCATGAGAGTAAGGACAAGACAAGAACATATCGATGCCAACACAGAAGACAATGTCCAACATAACAGGCCAATTACACTGGATTAATCTCTGTGTTTAGATAGGAGATGCCTCGTATGGGCCAATAAGCCTTCTGCAGCCCCTATGTTTATAAGAACATAAGAACATAAGAACAAAGGTAACTGCAGAAGGCCTATTGGCCCATACGAGGCAGCTCCTATTCTATAACCACCCAATCCCACTCATATACTTGTCCAACCCGTGCTTGAAACAATCGAGGGACCCCACCTCCACAATGTTACGCGGCAATTGGTTCCACAAATCAACAACCCTGTTACTGAACCAGTATTTACCCAAGTCTTTCCTAAATCTAAACTTATCCAATTTATATCCATTGTTTCGTGTTCTGTCCTGTGTTGATACTTTTAATACCCTATTAATATCCCCCCGGTTATGTCCATTCATCCACTTGTAAACCTCTATCATGTCACCCCTAACTCTTCGCCTTTCCAGTGAATGCAACTTAAGCTTTGTTAATCTTTCTTCATATGAAAGATTTCTAATTTGGGGAATTAACTTAGTCATCCTACGCTGGACACGTTCAAGTGAATTTATATCCATTCTATAATATGGCGACCAAAACTGAACTGCATAATCTAAATGGGGCCTAACTAGAGCAAGATATAGCTTGAGAACCACACCAGGTGTCTTGTTACTAACGCTGCGATTAATAAATCCAAGTGTCCGATTTGCCTTATTACGAACATTTATGCATTGATCCTTTTGTTTTAAATTCTTACTAATCATAACTCCCAGATCCCTTTCGCAATCCGACTTCGCAATCACAACACCATCTAGCTCGTATCTTGTAACTCTATCATCATTACCTAACCTCAGAACTTTACATTTATCAGCATTAAACTGCATCTGCCAATCCTTTGACCATTTCAAAACCCTATCTAGATCAACTTGAAGTGATAGTGAGTCCTCCTCCGAATTAATTTCCCTACCGATTTTCGTATCATCGGCAAATTTGCAAATGTTGCTACTCAAACCTGAATCTAAATCATTTATATATATTATAAACAACAGAGGTCCCAGGACAGAGCCTTGAGGCACTCCACTTACAACATTTTCCCACTCTGACTTGATTCCATTTATACTAACTCTCTGTTTCCTTTGGTATAGCCATGCCCTAATCCAGCTTAATATAGCACCCCCAATACCATGAGACTCTATTTTTTTAATCAGTCTTTCATGTGGCACTGTATCAAAAGCTTTGCTAAAGTCAAGGTATACAACATCGCAATCCTTACCACTATCAACTGCCTCAACAATGCTAGAATAAAAAGATAACAAATTTGTTAAACATGAACGGCCATTTATAAAACCATGTTGCGACTCGATTATTAATTTATGTTTTTCAAGATGAAGACGAATTTTATTTGCTATTATAGATTCGAGTAACTTTCCCACAATAGACGTTAGGCTAATTGGTCGATAGTTAGACGCAAGTGATCTATCTCCTTTCTTAAAAACTGGTATCACATTAGCAACTTTCCAAAACTCTGGCACTCTGCCTGACTCTATTGATTTATTAAATATGATTGACAGTGGGTCACAAAGCTCCTCTTTGCATTCTTTAAGCACCCTAGCAAACACTTCATCCGGCCCTGGGGATTTGTTTGGTTTGAGTTTTACTATTTGTTTAAGAACATCCTCCCTGGCAACTGCTAAACTCGTCAACCTGTCCTCGTCCCCACCCACATAGACTTGTTCGGCTGAAGGCATATTGTTAAGTTCCTCTTTAGTAAATACAGATACAAAATATTTATTAAAAATACTACTCATCTCTTCATCACTATCTGTTATTTGACCTGTCTCAGTTTTTAATGGACCTATCCTTTCCCTAGTCTTAGTACGATATAACTGAAAAAACCCTTTAGGATTTGTCTTTGCTTGCCCTGCTATGCGAACTTCATAGTTTCTTTTTGCTTTCCTTATCTCTTTTTTAACATTTCTAACCAGTTGTACGAATTCCTGTTCTAAAGTGACCTCCCCATTTTTAATCCTTTTGTACCAAGCTCTCTTTTTACCTATAAGGTTCTTCAAATTCTTTGTTATCCACTTTGGGTCATTAGTATACGATCTATTCAATTTGTATGGTATACTACGTTCCTGTGCTTTGTTTAGAATATTCTTAAATAAGTTATATATTGAATCCACATCGAAATCCCCATTTAAGTCACCTATCGCTGGGTTCATGTCTCGCTCCAAGACCTGCCCACACCCCATACCCAAGCCTTTCCAATCAATTTGACCCAAAAAATTTCTTAGGCTATTAAAATCAGCTTTTCGAAAATCTGGCACTTTAACAGAATTTTCTCCTACTGGTCTATTCCATTCTATGCTAAATCTGATTTCTTTGTGATCACTGCTCCCTAGCTCACTCCCTATTTCGATGTCATTAATTTGCGTTTCCCTGTTAGTTAACACTAAATCTAAAATATTATTTTCCCGTGTTGGTTCCTTAATGTGTTGCGTAAGAAAGCAATCGTCAATTAATTCTAGAAAATCTTCTGCTTCACTATTCCCTGTTTTGTTCAACCAGTTTATTCCGCTAAAATTAAAGTCACCCATGACATAAATACTGTTAGATCTAGATGCTCTAGATATTTCATCCCATAGATGCTTTGCTTCCATTCTGTCTAAATTTGGTGGCCTATATATTACTCCTATTATAATATTATTAGCTTTTTCGTTTAATTCAATCCAAATAGTTTCTGTGTGTGGCTCTGTTTTGATTCCCTCTTTGAGACTACATTTCAAATTGTCCCTAACATATATGGCTACTCCACCTCCTCGTCTAATATATCTATCTGTGTGAAATAGTTTAAATCCATATATTTGATATTCAGCTAATAGTTCTCTATTTTCTACATTCATCCACGTTTCGGTAAGTGCAATAATATCTATTTTTTCTGTGCAGACAAGAGCATTTAATTCGTTAATTTTATTTCTTAGACTTCTACTGTTAGTGTAATATACCCTAAGTGAATTGTTATTTTGCGGACCTTCTCTTTCCCTGATCGTTTTGCCAATTCCTTTCTCCCACAAACACATACTTTTATTACCTCCTTCCTCCAAATCAATTCCCATACCTCTATCTACTAACAGTTTAAACCCAAACAAACACCTCTAACCACTTCTTCTAGCGAGTTCGCAACAGCAACAACCCCAGCTCTCGATAGATGCACCCCATCACGAGCATACATTTCATTTCTTCCATAGAAGTGTTCCCAGTTGTCAATGAAAGATATTGCATTTGATTTGCAATATCTTTCCAGCCGGCAATTGACACCAAGTGCCCTCGATATCCATTCATTTCCCACTCCCTTTCTTGGAAGAATGCCACATATGATCGGGATTCCTCCCTTGCTCCTAACTAACTCTATGGCTGTTTTATACCTCTGAATCAGTTCCTCACTCCTGACTCGACCAACATCATTTCCTCCCACGCTAATGCAAATAATGGGATTGTTCCCATTACCAGCCATAATATCATTCATGTTGTTTATAATATCACCAATGCCAGCTCCGGGATAGCAAACCCTTAACCTGTTCCCCCTATCTCTAGCACAAAACGTTCTATCCAAATACCTTATCTGGGAATCTCCCACAACTAATGTTTGCTTAGGTACTTCCTTTACTTTCTGAGGGGCCTGCGCTTCCTTTCTCTTCGTTGCTTTCCCTTTTGCGCGATCCACAGTCTCTCCACAGCACTCGTCCTCCAAAACGTCAAATGAATTTGAAGTTGCTATGGCGTTTGAAGGCGGCTTTATCAAAGTCTTCTTAAGGCCCCTGTCTTTCGCAACTCTCCAAGACGAGGTCCCTTTACTGCTGGTCTCCTCCTTCGTTACTTCTCGTTGTTTTTTAAGCTGACGCACCTCCTCCCGCAGAGAGTCCAACTCTGTCCTCAGGGCTCCCACTAGAGTCACCAGGTCCTTCACTACAACTTCCATATTGCTATGATAATATAACAACACTCAGGAGCTCCGGTTAACACAACCTCTCACTGTGACTTCACCTGACCGTATGACTTCACCTGACCTTATGTCAGGTATCAGGTATTTATCCCTTATGTATCCCCCCATGTTTTTCACCTTCATTGTATATATATATATATATATATATATATATATATATATATATATATATATATATATATATATATATATATATATATATATATATATATATATATGTAGTAGACATAATAGAGGAAAGAATAGATCGGTTAGAAAGGCGGGGTCCAAGAGCTAATAGCTCGATTCTGTAGACACAAATAGTAAAACATAAATACAGAGAGAGAGAGAGAGAGAGAGAGAGAGTGCCCACTTAATACCCACTTAACCAGGTGGGTATTACCACACCAGGTCGGGTCGTCTTGAGAAATCCCCTCTTATGTCTCACCTCTTCCCAGACGTCGTCATTTGAGTCACCTCTCGTCCACAACATGGCCGACATGAACCCTTAGGCCTGGCTCTCTTGCTCTTCACTCTTGACTTTCTCCGAACATAAACGATCTAATCTTCATGATGTGAAAACCTGTATCTTAGCCAGCTATATCTGCCACTCTGTGCACTCCCACCTCTCCAGTTCTTATTTATTTTTGTCTATTTTAGTTCTTTTGTCTTATTTCACCTTCATTCCTTTTCGCCCTTACTCTTCTTTCCCCTTTTCTGCTTCCTTTTGTGTAGAATGAACTTATTTGACACTCTGTCAACATCAGTGTCGGGATTCTTCAACTTCCTGCTAAATAAACTTACGAAATATCGGTAAAACAAGGTAGCAGGAGGCAAGAGAATTCGTCAAGGAGTTACTAGACCGGCCAAGGTAAGACGGCCATGGGGGGATACCCTCGCTGATGAGACAGTGCACTAGAGAAGCCCGACCCCAAGTTTGGGAAGAGAATGAGACCAGATCAGAGGCAAACATCAACATACACTACCACAGCAGGAGGGTCGAGGCAGATCACCACCAGATGAGCCAAACGCAGCATCCCTCCGGCCAGTGATGTATGTGGCATTACCGGCCCTATGACGGCCTAAAGCGGCCACTGAGCCTGACAAGTGGCGCCCTCAGCTACAACGGCCGCAACACACAACTACACCCCACCCACAACATGACCCGGAAACACTGCCTCCAGTCATTTACATGGACTGACTCTTCACCAACGACAGCCTTGTACGCCACACTTCATGGCCAAACAGGCTCCACTAACGGTGCTGAAGATAATACATTTGACACAACGTGACCATGTGTCATGTGAAGGCACATAATTAGTACAGTGGCTGGTGCAAGTGGTGGGCGTAGGCCAGTAAATCATACGCTTTTTAACGTGGCTTATGGCTCCACCGCTTGTCTGTCACTGGCCTGGCTGGATGGCTGTGAAGGTCTGGCTTGTGGGGGGCAGCTATGCTAGGGGGGAGGGGGTTGCAGCTGTGCTTGGGGTGGGGGGAGGGGGGTAGCGGCAGTGCTGGGGGGTGGGGGGTGGGGGGAGGGGGTTGCAGCTGTGTTAGGGGGGGTGGGGGGTGGGAGGGGGCCACATCATAAATCTGGGGTGTCGAATTTGGTATGGCGGAGAGCTGGTTTGTTGCGGGTGACAAGTAAAAAAAAACATTGTTTAAATAATTGTGGGCGGTTTATCAAACAAGACGCGTTGGATCTGAAATATTAATCATGGAGTGTGAAGGGAAGCCAGAGTGCCAGTGTAGTGTGCCAGTGCCACACACACACACAGCGCCTTGTTTAACGCTGGCCGGACATTGCCCTCATACCATGGGGCATGACGTGACACATCTGCTCAAGTACCACAAATTAGTGGCACTCATTATCTAATGAACGAGTTACACAGTGCCACTACCACTACTCCCATGCCCGCAGTGGTGCCACACACACAAAAGTGGTGTGCGAGAGTCCTAGCCTATAGCCAACTCTAGCCTATACGTGCTAGTGGCCTTACTAGAATAAAATCTTCATTGGGGGTTAAGAGAAGAAGTACATAGCAATGTACCTTCTTGTATACAAATAAATAAAATAAATATTAGGCCTCAGATATCATGTATTAGGCCTAGGAAGGCTAGTTTAGTTTGTCAAAGCAACACGAGTAAAAAACGGGTTTCCTGTTTGTCCAACTCTATAGTTCAGATTTCTACTTTCTAATTTCGTTATAAGTCGGTATATGTACTATGGTCCTCATCGTTACTATAAGTACTACCAAAACAGGAGGATGGGCTACACACACACATGGTGTGTGTCCCCGGTCATGGCAGAAACAAAATAGGCTGAGTTTCTTTCACCCTGATGCCGCTGTTTCAGAGACGTTAGAAAGAATTTTTTCAGTGTCAGAGTAGTTAATAAATGGAATGCACTAGGAAGTGATGTGGTGGAGGCTGACTCCATACACAGTTTCAAATGTAGGTATGATAGAGCCCAGTAGGCTCAGGAATCTGTACACCAGTTGATTGACAGTTGAGAGGCGGGACCAAAGAGCCAAAGCTCAACCCCCGCAAGCACAATTAGGTGAGTACAATTAGGTGAGTACACACACACATCCTAGGGACATGATAGCTGAGTGGACATCGCTCTAGACTCGTAATCCTAGGGTCCGGGTTCGATCCCCGGTCATGGCAGAAACAAAATAGGCTGAGTTTCTTTCACCCCTGATGCCGCTGTTACCTAGCAGTAAATAGGTACCTGGGAGATAAACAGCAGTTACGGGCTGCTTCCTGGGGGGGGGGGGGGGGAATGTGCGTGTGAAAAAAATTAAAAAAATAGTTAGTAGTTAGTAACAGTTGATTGACAGTTGAGAGGCGGGCCGAAAGAGCAGAGCTCAACCCCCGCAAGCCACAACTAGGTGAATACAACTAGGTGAATACACACATATATATACATATCACTCACACTGACGCGTCACGCTGAGTCCGTGGGTGGTGGTGTAGAAATATGTGGTGTATATGTGTAGAAAAGAACAAAGAATATGTATGTAAGAATCAGAAGAGACTCCAGGGGGGAGGGGGGGTACGAACCCACACACTTACACAGCCGCCAGGGACTAGAGCGGGTACAATGGGCTGCAACACAAGCCACCAGGACTAGAGCGGGTACAATAGGGCCCCAATACAAGCCACCAGAGCTAGAGCGGGTACAATGGGCAGCTACACAAGCCACCAGGGCTAGAGCGGGTACAATGGGCAGTAACAAGCCACCAGGGCTAGAGCGGGTACAATGGGCAGTAACACAAGCCACCAGGGCTAGAGCGGGTACAATGGGCAGCTACACAAGCCACCAGGACTAGAGCGGGTACAATGGGCAGTAACACAAGCCACCAGGACTAAAGCGGGTACAATGGGCAGTAACACAAGCCACCAGGGCTAGAGCGGGTACAATAGGGCAGCAACACAAGCCACCAGGGCTAGAGCGGGTACAATAGGGCAGCAACACAAGCCACCAGGGCTAGAGCGGGTACAACAGGGCAGCAACACAAGCCACCAGGGCTAGAGCGGGTACAATAGGGCAGCAACACAAGCCACCAGGGCTAGAGCGGGTACAATAGGGCAGCTACACAAGCCACCAGGGCTAGAGCGGGTACAATGGGCAGCTACACAAGCCACCAGGACTAGAGCGGGTACAATGGGCAGCCACACAAGCCACCAGGGCTAGAGCGGGTACAATAGGGCAGCAACACAAGCCACCAGGGCTAGAGCGGGTACAATGGGCAGTAACACAAGCCACCAGGACTAGAGCGGGTACAATAGGGCAGCAACACAAGCCACCAGGGCTAGAGCGGGTACAATGGGCCGCAACACAAGCCACCAGGGCTAGAGCGGGTACAATAGGGCAGCAACACGCCACCAGGACTAGAGCGGGTACAATGGGCCGCAACACAAGCCACCAGGACTAGAGCGGGTACAATAGGGCAGCAACACAAGCCACCAGGACTAGAGCGGGTACAAAGGGCCGCAACACAAGCCACCAGGGCTAGAGCGGGTACAATGGGCAGCAACACAAGCCACCAGGGCTAGAGCGGGTACAATGGGCCGCAACACAAGCCACCAGGGCTAGAGCGGGTACAATAGGGCAGCAACACACGCCACCAGGACTAGAGCGGGTACAATGGGCCGCAACAAGCCACCAGGACTAGAGCGGGTACAATAGGGCAGCAACACACGCCACCAGGACTAGAGCGGGTACAATGGGCCGCAACACACGCCACCAGGACTAGAGCGGGTACAATGGGCAGCAACACAAGCCACCAGGGCTAGAGCGGGTACAATGGGCAGTAACACAAGCCACCAGGGCTAGAGCGGGTACAATGGGCAGCAACACAAGCCACCAGGACTAGAGCGGGTACAATGGGCAGCAACACAAGCCACCAGGGCTAGAGCGGGTACAATAGGGCAGCAACACAAGCCACCAGGGCTAGAGCGGGTACAATGGGGCCGCAACACAAGCCACCAGGGCTAGAGCGGGTACAATAGGGCAGCAACACAAGCCACCAGGACTAGAGCGGGTACAATAGGGCAGCAACACAAGCCACCAGGGCTAGAGCGGGTACAATGGGGCCGCAACACAAGCCACCAGGGCTAGAGCGGGTACAATAGGGCAGCAACACAAGCCACCAGGACTAGAGCGGGTACAATAGGGCAGCAACACAAGCCACCAGGGCTAGAGCGGGTACAATGGGGCCGCAACACAAGCCACCAGGGCTAGAGCGGGTACAATAGGGCCCCAACACAAGCCACCAGGGCTAGAGCGGGTACAATAGGGCCCCAACACAAGCCACCAGGGCTAGAGCGGGTACAATAGGGCAGCAACACACGCCACCAGGACTAGAGCGGGTACAATAGGGCCCCAACACAAGTATTCAGGAAGAGCCTGAGGAAGCGAGCTCTTAGACATGAATAGCGGTCTGTGGAAAGGTAAGTCGGGAGCAGAAAATCCTGAGAGGCGTCTTGACTTCTTTGAAGGAGCTGCGGCCTTTGTTCGTCTGTGTTTGCCTAGTTAGCCAGGCCTCCACCTACCTGCCATTGGGGTAAATATTTCCTGGAGGCGCCGGTCACGATGGACTATGGAGGAGGAGGAAGAGGGAACTGGGAGGAGGAAGACGAGGAGGAGGACGAGGACGAGGAGGGACTAGAAAGGAGGAGGCCATCAAGCAAGAACACAAAGCCGTAAACAAGAAGAGACCACGAAGATCAGACTCAAAATTTCCAGCTAAGAAGTGAAACTTCCTCCTCCTCCTCCAACCAGGAGGAGGAGGAAGGGACCAGCCAGGAGGAGGAGGGGACCAGCCAGGAGAAGGAGGAGGAAGGGACCAGCCAGGAGGAGGAGGGGACCAGCCAGGAGGAGGAGGGGACCAACCAGGAGGAGGAGGAGGAAGGGACCAGCCAGGAGGAGGAGGGGACCAGCCAGGAGGAGGAAGGGACCAGCCAGGAGGAGGAGGGGACCAGCCAGGAGGAGGAGGAAGGACCAGATCAGCGCCCACAGCATCCAGGAACTCTCCCGTCCAATATTTAAGGTTAAGCGGCAGTGAAAGAATACTTAATATTGTCGTCACATTTCACCATATTCCTGGAGAAGAGAACTACGCCGTTTTGACCAGGAAAATTTATATTTTGACCCAACATTCGCAGAATTTTGAGAGAGAACATGAGAGTAGGGGGGGAAGACGAGGGGGAGGAGAAGACGAGGGGGAGGGGAAGAGAAGTAAAGATGACAGTCAAGAGGGAAAAAGGGCAGAGGACAAGAGGGTAAGGGAAAATCCTCCTCTCCAGCCTGGCTGTACAGCAACACAAGTACATCAACTAGCACACACCCCCACACCCACCACACACAACAAGTACGTACACACACACACACACACACACACACACACACACACACACACACACACACACACACACACACAGGGGGGGCCTCGTAGCCTGGTGGATAGCGCGCAGGACTCGTAATTCTGTGACGCGGGTTCGATTCCCGCACGAGGCACAAACAAATGGGCAAAGTTTCTTTCACAATAAGTGCCCCTGTTACCTAGCAGTAAATAGGTACCTGGGAGTTAGTCAGCTGTCACGGGCTGCTTCCTGGGGTGTGTGTGTGTGTGTGTGGTGTGTGGAGAAAAAAAAAAAAAAAAAAAAAAGTAGTTAGTAAACAGTTGATTGACAGTTGAGAGGCGGGCCGAAAGAGCAAAGCTCAACCCCCGCAAAAACACAACACAACTAGTAAACACACACACACACACACACACACACACACACACACACACACACACACACACACACACACAAACAAGTACACACACACACACCCCCACACACACACAACAAGTACACAACCCACGCGGGAACACCTCAGCGGCTGAAGCACTTGCTGTCTGCCTCCAAATATTACCGTAGTTCGTTGACTAACGGGTTGAGACGCCCGCCACCGCTACCCTTAAGAACAACAACAGTCATCAATACCAATAGTCAACTTTACTATTGTTCCGGCCACAGTCCAACACTGACGCCTACAACTACACCAACTCTGTTTATGATCTATTGAAGTGTTGCCTTATATAGGCTGAGGTAAGGTAGTAGTTGTCTTAGGGTAGGCTAAGGTAGCTGTCAGTGGTTGTCCTAGGGTAGGCTAAGGTAGCTGTAGTGGATTTCTTACGGTAGGCTAAGGTAGCTGTACTGGTTGTCTTAGGGTAGGCTAAGGTAGCTGTACTGGTTGTCTTAGGGTAGGCTAAGGTAGCTGTAGTGGATTTCTTACGGTAGGATAAGGTAGCTGTACTGGTTGTCTTAGGGTAGGCTAAGGTAGCTGTACTGGTTGTTTTAGGGTAGGCTAAGGTAGCTGTACTGGTTGTCTTAGGGTAGGATAAGGTAGCTGTACTGGTTGTCTTAGGGTAGGATAAGGTAGCTGTACTGGTTGTCTTAGGGTAGGATAAGGTAGCTGTACTGGTTGTCTTAGGGTAGGATAAGGTAGCTGTACTGGTTGTCTTAGGGAAGGCTAAGGTAGCTGTACTGGTTGCCTGAGGGTAGGCTAAGGTAGCTGTACTGGTTGCCTGAGGGTAGGCTAAGGTAGGTAGGTAGGCCATGGAGATATACAATATATAAACCTCGCCAGACAAGGATTTGAGACAAGGGCGGCCAGAGAGGTCTGCTCAACACGCATCAAAGGAACAAGCTGTAAGACAGTTGAGCGAGTCTCCTGGTGGTGGTGGTGCCAGAGGCGGGGGTCGAGAGCTACAGCCTTACCTTACCTCCCCTCATTACACTACACCTCCCCCTCATTACCGTGCCCCCCTCACTACAACATCTCACCTTGCCGCCTCATCTTCCACATGACTTGGATACATTCATTATTTCCTACATTTTAAAAGGATTTCTTCGAACATAAAAAAAATCTTGTTAAATGACGCGTTCACCGAATATAATTAATGCTTAAAAGTGTTTAAAATAAAAAAAGTCTGCCTCAAAAAATAAAACAAAAAATCTTCAGTCAAGCATATTTTTTTTTTTTTTTTTTTTTTACACAAAGGGAAAGGGAGGAATTGCCCTTTTTATCGCATGGATTATTTTCAAAATAATATAACTGTTCTTTAATTTTCTTTTTCCCCAGCTCTTGACAATGCCTGAATCTTTTCAAGCTCCTTAAACCTTTCGCTTTAGTTTTGAGAAATTTAGCACATTTAATTATTTCTTTGTAACATCTTACCTCTTTCAGCTCCTTTACATCACATGGAATTTGTAATCTATTTTGATATCTTCTCCAGCTCCTATTTAGCCATCTGGCTTCTTCAGCCATCTCAAGTCTCCTTCGTGCCAATACGTTCTCTCTTAGCTAATCTATTCTTATTTCTAGGACCTTCATTTTTTCCTTGTTATTTTCAATTGTCCTTTCCAGTGAGTTGAAATTTTCCCCGTGTCTCTGCCGGGCCGTGTCCATCACTGGCCTCGGCCGCCATACTCGTGAGACCACTCTCATTCAGACATATCTT
Organism: Procambarus clarkii; assembly: GCF_040958095.1. Classification (NCBI taxonomy): domain Eukaryota; kingdom Metazoa; phylum Arthropoda; class Malacostraca; order Decapoda; family Cambaridae; genus Procambarus; species Procambarus clarkii. The sequence goes on along the minus strand of NC_091200.1, from coordinate 5,633,703 downwards.
ACCTTACTGTTACCTTACCATAATTTCGGTGCTCAATGTTCCCGCGGCCCGGTCCTCGACCAGGCCTCCTCGTTGCTGGACTGGTCAACCAGGTCTATGATGTCTTTGAGACCGTCACGCCCTTGGCAGGTCTCGTTACAGCAAGCTCATATCCTCAGCTCAACATGTCCTAAGCATCTCAGATATTAAGCACGTTACGTCAAGTCACCAGCGCTTCAAGTCATCTCCTCAGCACATCTCAGCTCGAATCATCATAACCACGTCATCTCCTCAGCACGTCACGTCTTCAACACGCCACACAAACCATTTTCTGAAATCAACACGTGTTCCACACTCCATGGTTCAAGAGCCCCGGAGCTCCCAGTGACACGAGATCACTGGCATCCTCAATAACACGATCACGTGACAACGGCATCTTTCCGCCTCCCAACACCACCTTCCAGGAGCCCCAGACCTTGTAATGTATTGGGTTGAGCCGACAACAGCACCCCGAGCCCCCTCTCTCCGTCACCGTCGCCCGCAGAACCTTCCAGCCTGTCTTCGGCACAACTGAAGACGAAGACAGGAGGGAAGACGGTATGGGCTTGGGGAAGGAGAGGGAAAGAGGGAGGGAGGAACGTTGGTGAAAGAGTAAGATGTGGGGGAAGCATTTTCCATGAAAACGCTTCCAGAAAAAGAGGGGTCCATGGATTCGCTAGTTCCCTTTGTTCACTCTTCCGGCGCCATCAGCCTCTATATCTGGTAGTGAAAGAAGTTGACAGAGAGCAGACCTCCCTGTGAACCTGGCAGTAAGGAAATAGAACACCGCATTAAGCCCTGCGAGGCAGCTCCTAGTTACACTAAACTGCACCCACTCTTATAAATGACTTAACTACCCCAAGAACCAGTCGAGAAACCTCTTAACTCAATGTTACCGGACAACCCTATTTTCATACTGGTATTTACTCATTTATTCTTGTAATTCGAACTTAACCAAATTGTAGTGTTTAATACCGTTTATTTTATATAGTGTTCTTTAGTGTTTTATATGTGTTTATAATTTGATATATTACTTTTCTCATCCTTTAGTAGCGTATTATCCTCTGCAGATGACGCCAAGTTTTTCATGAGAGTAGACAATAGAGGACACGGCAAACCTCCAAACTGATATAAATCAGAACTTTCAATGAGCCACAGAAAATAATACGATGCTTGATGACGATAAGTTCCAGCTCCTGTGCTGTGGGAAAATAAAATAAAACGGAAGATACATATAACACGCAGTCAAATCCCACTAGAACGAAAAAGCAATATAAATGATGGAGATAATTCAGAAGACCTTGTTTTAAAAGAAAACATTAAAGTAGCCGTCACAACTGCAAGAAAAGTGATAGGTTGGACAACGAGAACCTTTCAAACAAGAGATGCCTTACTAGTGATGGTTCTTTTCAAGACGCTAGTGCTCTCTAAAGTGATTATTGCTGCACACGAACAGCTCCATTCAAAGCTGGATAAATTGCTGACCTGGAGAACGTGAAAAGGTCTTTTACTGCCGAAATCCAATCACCAAAACATCTAAATTACTGAGACTGCTTAAATTTCTTCACTTTGTATTCTCTACAGCGCAGGCGAGAGATACAAAATAATTTACTAGAAAATATTAGAGGGACCGGTTCCAAGTTTGCACGCGGAAATAGCTCCCATGAGACCAGGAGGTGTGGCAGAATGTGCAGAATTGTTCCGCTGAAGAGCAGAGGTGCAATAGATAACAGAGAACTCTTATCAACATCAGAGGCCCGAGACTGTTCAACACGCTTCCACTACACATAAGGGGCATACCTGGCCGACTCCTCACAGTGTTCAAGAGGGAACTCCATGAACACCTGCTAAAGGTTACATGATCACCGGACTGTGATTCATCATACGTCACACTGCCAGCAGCGGCGTCTAACAGCCTGGTTGACCAGACCACCAACCAGGAGGTCTGGTCAGGCTACAGGGACACTCATCCCCGTAATCAACATAAAGTAAACATAAGGAAAACAAGGCAGCTCCCTGTTGATATTATCCTTGTAGTACACTTTCAGTCATGTGTTCCCAACTGTTCGTCTTGAGAATATACATTAAAGCTTTCTTCGCTTTTCATAGAAATGGTTTTAAAGCCCAGGATTAATTGTGTCATCCTTCTCCGTTAACATTTAAGGGAATGTGTCAATTCACATTGGGAATGTGTCACAATGGTGGTGGGGGAGGTGGTGGTGGCGGGGCAGATGGTGGTGGTGGGGCAGGTGGGGCAGGTGGTGGTGGTGTTAAGAGAGAAGAGGAGACAGCGTCACCAGCTGCCACACCAACTATCTCAAGGCAATACTTCCACAACATTTCCATCCCTTCCAGACATTACACATTGTCAATATTGTCCCAACATTACTGCCAGAATTTTCTGGCTATATTTTATCCTTTCCTCCAATGCCAGTATTCATCAATGCCAACATCCTACACCACCGCCCTCCCCCGGAATGATTGAAGTCGTGCAATGGGATCGAACCCGCGTCTCTGCACTTCTCGAACCCATCTGAGTCGTCCAGAAATGCGGGTTCGATACCATTGTTCAGCGTCAAAATTTGTTCACTATACTCGTTACTTCCTGAACCGTTTTATGAGAGGCTTCTTGTTGTTCACACATTGCACTAAGCTCCTCCTAAGGCGTCTCCTCGGTGCGTGCACTCTTAAGGTAATTCAATATCTCCGATATCGTGGCTACAGTTACCATTATCACCTTGATTCCTACGACTATCGAAAATTCCCACCATGATGAGCATCATTTCCACCCGGTCCCGTGATTCCTGGCGCATTCCCCTC
>NC_091200.1:5595865-5625865 GCF_040958095.1 Procambarus clarkii | reverse complement strand
GCACGTATGGCCCCTCACATGGCACGTATGGCCCCCTCACTTGGCACGCATGGCCCTCACTTGGCACATATGGATTTTGCACTGAGTGAGCCTAGCTGGATACAGATGTGCTTGGCGTCCTTCTAGTGGCGGCTTCCCTAATGTCATGACTTTGACGTCTCCCAGCATTCATTGCACTACTCCCTTTCCCTTGGCCCGGTCTCCTCCCATGTGAACACCACTCTCACTCCCATAGCACTGGCATAGTCACCGAACCCTCCATCAGGTTATAGTTCAGATTCCTCACCCATCAGGTTCCTCGACCACCAGCTTACTCACCCATCAAGTTACTCGTCCATCAAGTTACTCGCCCATCAGGCGACTCGTGCATACACCAACAGCTTGTTAAAACGGGATAAAACACCGCCCCCAACACAATGCAGGAAGAACATGTAAGCTAAAAACAAAAACATACCTGAGGCAATACATATGAAGCGTGAGAGACGCAGGGAACAAAGCAGAGTGAAGAGAACAGTGAACATTTAACAAAACACAGCTACTACAGTGAACAATGGAATGGGATAGTGGCTCACCTTTGTAAGTGGGACGGCGGTTCGCCCGACTCAAATGGCGGTTCGCCCAAGTCAGACGGCGGTTCACCTACAGGAGTGAGGCCACAGTGCACCTGCTTCTCCCACCACAATTGGAACCAACGCCGCCGCCACCACGTGCCCCCCCCCTCCCCCCCCCCCAACACGTCCACTCATCTAACATGTGACATGTTTAACGGAATCACCAAATCCGTTACGAATGAAATGTATTCGTGAAAATCTTAAAGCATCCTTATATTAAGGTTTTCTACGTGAAGGAGGGGTCGTACGTTCCGACTAGTTTGTAAACGCGGCAACCTGTCACCGCAGACTTACATACGCCTTGACTCTAGCCCTTCGGTATCACTGCTACCTTATTCACTCATGTGTTGATGCTGATATCCTCATAATGCACCCAGATTTTGCTAGTGCAGACTGTTTATCACATGCCTCTGTATGACTAACCATCCTGCGAGATGGAGACTCAGTATCACTGCTACCTTATTCACTCTTGTGTTGTTGATATCCTCATAATGCACCCAGAGTCTGTCAGTGCAGACTACTTATCACGTGCCTCTATATGACTAACCATCGTGTGTGATGGGGATTTTTAGCATCACGTAGCTAGCTTTTTGACACTACTGCCCTTCATATAGTCTAGGGCAGCTGCACAAATGCACTGTACCTAATATATTAATAAAGAAAAAACTTCTCAACCACAGATTATATGATAAAATATGAAAGCCATGAAATGGGATCGAACCTGGACCAGTGAACACCCCAGGTACAAGCACTCCCGACTAAACCACGATCCTACTGCAGGGTTTCAATAATATTTATCACAGATATATCATGTCCTTGTAATTTCATTGTGATATATCTCTGCAAGGCGCTATACTAGCAGCTCAGGTGCTTTGGTTAATGTTGCTTCTTGTGTGTGTGTGTGTGTGTGTACATACACACACAAGGTACATTGGGTTCATGAGAGTACATAGCATTGATGTTTTTACATTCTTATAAAGCCACTAACACGAATAGCGTTTCGGGCAGGTTGTTAATCTAACACAATTTTAAGTAGGCAATTTCTAGCGAAATTGAAAAATGTTAACAGGTACATTGTAAAAAAAATTGGAAAAAGATTTTTAGATACATTATAGTAATATTTGAGGCTTATCAACAGGTATATTGTAGCATAATTTGAGGATTATTTCTAGGTATATTGTGGTAAAATATGCGTTCAGTATAACAACCGTTATATTATATAATGCGTTACTGTGAAGGTAAGGAACGTATTGCTATGGGCTTCACTTCGCCAGCAACGCGAGTGCTTCTGAAATCTGCCAACACTCAACTAAACAAATAAACACATGATTTTCGCGACACTCCATCGTGTTTATACAGTTTTAAACCTTACCTCCCCCTCCCTCTCCCCCTCTCCCCCTCTCTCTCTCTCTCCCCCCCTCTCTCTCTCTCTCCCTCTCTCCCTCCCTCTCTCTCTCTCTCTCTCTCTCTCTCTCTCTCTCTCTCTCTCTCTCTCTCTCTCTCTCCAATATTCGAAGCCTTTTTCCAACTTTGAACAGAAATGTCTGCTTCCAAAAATTAATGATGCAAGTTAGTTCAGTAGAACCCCGCATTACCACTCCCGGGTAGGACCAGGAGAGGGGGAGATGATAGGAGGTGGGGGTGGGAGGGGTTGATGGGAGGGGGTGGGGGGTGGGAGGTGGGGGTGAGAGGGGTTGTGTGGGGGGTAGGGGGGTCTCCAGGCCTCACCAAATTAAATCACAAACAAGAGGTCGACTTTACACGACGTCATAAACACTGCATGCTTGCAACCTCGCGTTCCTTGCATCTCTGATATCTGAAGCAGTCCCGAGGGCCTTGGTTCCCTCCATGGCACCGTGGTTTGTCACTCCAGACAGAGGCAAGGCAGAGGCAAACAATTACAGACCGCAACACTAACATCACACATCATAAAAATCTTAGTGCGCGCGCCAAGAGAAAAGATCACAAAATACATGGAATCACAGCATCTCCATAACCCCGGACAACACGGGTTCAGAATAGGGCGCTCTTGCCTGTCACAGTTGCTGGACCACTATGACATGGCATTAGATGCCATGGAAGACAAACAAAACGCTGATGTAATTTACACAGATTTCCGAAAACCCTTCGACAAATGTGACCATGGTGTTATTGCACATAAAATGCGTTCAAAAGGAATTACCGGAAAAATAGGCAGATGGATCTACATTTTCCCGACTAACAGAACCCAATGTGTAATAGTTAACAAAATAAAATCCACTCCATCACCCGTGAAGAGCTCAGTCCCCCAGGGTACTTTGCTTGCTCCAGTACTTTACTCATCCTCATATCGGACATAGACAAGGATGCAATCTATAATACTGTATCTTAGTTTGCAGATGGCACTAGGATTTTTATAAGAGTAGACAGCATAGAGGACACTGGCAAACCTCCAATCAGATGTAAATCAGGTCTTTCTATGGGCTACAGAAAATAATATGGTGTTTAACGAAGATAAGTTCCAACTCATGCGCTACGGAAAAAAATAAAATATAAACCCCATACGACACATACAAAACGCAGTCAAGTCATAACAGAACGAAAAGGCAATGTAAAGGACCTGGGTGTACTCATGTCGGAAGACCTTACCTTTAAAGAACACAATAAAGTAGCCGTCACAACTCCAAGAAAAATTGACAGGTTGGATAACAAGAACCTTTTACACTAGAGATGCTGTCCCGATGATGATACTTTTCAAGACGCTAGTGCTCTCTAGAGTGGAGCACTGCTGCACAATGACAGCCTCTTTCAAAACTGGAGAAATTGCTGACCTGGAGAGCGTGCAGAGATCCTTTACTGCTAGAATCCACTCAGTAAAACATCTAAACTATTGGGACCGACTAAAGAGCCTAAATCTGGATTCTCTTGAGCGCAGGCGGGAGGGATACATAATAATTTACATGTGGAAAATAGTAGAGGGGCTGGTCCCAAACCTGCACACAGAAATAGCATCACATGCGACCAGAAGACATGGCAGGATGTGCAGAATACTCCTGTTGAAGAGCAGAGGTGCAACAGGTACTCAGAGAGAACTATCAACATCAGAGGCCCGAGACTGTTCAACACGCTTCCACTACACATAAGGGGCATAACTGGCCGAGAGGTCGGCCAGTTATGCCAGTCCTTACAGTGTTCAAGAGAGAACTTGCTAAACACCTCCAAAGGATACCTGATCAACCAGGCTGTGACTCGTACATCAGGCTGCTAGCAGCCGCGTCCAACAGCCTGGTTGACCAGTCCAGCAACCAGAAAGCCTGGTCGGAGACCGGCCGCGGGGACGCTAAGCCCCGAAACCATCTCAAGGTAACCTCCAAGACACGTGTATTTTGTGTCATACCATAACAGGCGTGGTTTGGTTCATTCCTTACTATCTGGGACTCACCAAGGAGCTTGCTCTATCTCTCAAGACACTTCAGGGCCTGATAATAAACAACTCGTTAGCAGTCAGAGCTGGAGCACATACACACAGAAATCACTATAGCGTGATGCATCAAATGTACACATCCACAAGGGCCGTAATGAGGGTTCGAAATTCGAATTCCCGGTTGCAATTCTTTTAACCATGTCGAGGCCTAGTCGACTAAGCTGGGATCATCCCGGGAGCAACTTCGAGCCTTCATCACGGCCCTTGTGGAACACTTGAAAAACTATTGTAAGGCCTGACCCCAGATCGGGCTTGGGCAGCAGAGGGATCCCCAGAAGCCACTCCAGGTCTACTCCAGGTCTACTCCAGGTCTACTCCAGGTCTACTCAAGATATATACCAAAGTAAAAGCTGGTAACATGAAAGAAGATTAATTGGTAGTTGTGATTTAAACATAATACCAAGTGGAAAGTGTCAGGCACTTATACAGCGGGTCCAGGCTGACCAGACACTTCTACAGCGGGTCCAGTGTGACCAGACACTTATACAGCGGGTCCAGGCTGACCAGACACACTTATACAGCGGGTCCAGGCTGACCAGACACACTTATACAGCGGGTCCAGGGTGACCAGACACACTTATACAGCGGGTCCAGGCTGACCAGACACACTTATACAGCGGGTCCAGGGTGACCACACACACTTATACAGCGGGTCCAGGGTGACCAGACACACTTATACAGCGGGTCCAGTGTGACCAGACACTTATACAGCGGGTCCAGTGTGACCAGACACACTTATACAGCGGGTCCAGTGTGACCAGACACACTTATACAGCGGGTCCAGTGTGACCAGACACACTTATACAGCGGGTCCAGGGTGACCACACACACTTATACAGCGGGTCCAGGGTGACCAGACACACTTATACAGCAGGTCCAGTGTGACCAGACATACTTATACAGCGGGTCCAGTGTGACCAGACACACTTATACAGCGGGTCCAGGGTGACCAGACACACTTATACAGCGGGTCCAGGGTGACCAGACACACTTATACAGCGGGTCCAGGGTGACCAGACACACTTATACAGCGGGTCCAGTGTGACCAGACACACTTATACAGCAGGAAACAGTGAGTACATATACATACAAACACACTATACCAACATGCTCACATACCACATAAATGCATACAATTATATATATATATATATACACACAAACATACAATCATACATATACACACTGTAAATACACATATACATATATGAATACACCCAAATGAAACGCGATCTCGCTGAGTAATTAAAGAACATATTTCATAATACTTCAGTTCTGCCTTGCAGCGTATTTTGCAACTCAAGTTTCAATGCAATAATTGTATTATCAACACGTTCACAATTTTCTCCACTCCGAGCCAAGTGCCCAACCACTTGGACTGGACGGTAGAGCGACGGTCTCGCTCCATGCAGGTCGGCGTTCAATCCCCCGACCGTCCTAGTGGTTGGGCACCATTCCTTCCCCTCGTCCCATCCCGCCAGGATATTCTTCATGGTAATACCTTGAGGTTACCTTGAGGTGCTTCCGGGGCTTAGCGTCCCCGCGGCCCGGTCGTCGACCAGGCCTCCTGGATATATATCTTGCAGGATATTTTTCGTCATATAAAATCAAAGGACAAATAATATCAATATCTGGGTAGATACCACATCCATCTTCTTAGATCTTAAAGGTTATCTTAGAGGTTATTTTCGGATAATTTCGGGGCTTAGTGTCCCCGCGGCCCGGTCCTCGACCAGGCCTTAGTTTTGTTATACACCCCCAGGAAGCAGCCCGTACTAGCTGTCTTAACTCCCAAATACCTATTTACTGCTGGGTGAACAGAGGCATCAGGGTTAAAGAAACTCTGCCCGTTTGCTTCCGCCTCCACCGGGGATCAAACCCGGAACCTCAGGACTACGAATCCCGAGCGCTGTCCACTCGGCTGTCAGACCCCTCTAGCAAGGATCAGCATATTATTTGCTACATGATGTTTGTCTTATGAAATATATACATAAACACTGTGTATAGCGAAGATGGTTACAGTGATTAAGAGTAGGGAAAGTGGTGAAGGGTAGGGAAAGTAGATAAGGGTAGTAAAGATGGTGAATGGTATGAATGATGACGAATGGTATGAATGATAATGAAGGTCAGGAAAGGTGGTGAGGGGCAGGAAAGATGGTGAAGGGTAGGGAACTTGAAGGGAAGATAGTGATGATAGTGGTTGTAGATTGGGGGTACCCAGTGTTGCCACAGTCGTGAAAAGCATTACATTGAGGGGGATGCTGGTGGAGATGTCCCCTAGGGATGATGTCAGGGGCTGAGATGCCCGCTAAGACTGATGAACGGAAGATGACCCCCCCAACCCCTGGAGAGATTAAACACTTTCTGCTGATGACTACAGTGTCATTTGCAGTTCAGCCCGCTCCACACACACACACACACACACACACACACACACACACACACACACACACACACACAGTGTCAGAACTTTTTCAGTGTCAGAGCAGTTAACAGGTGGAATGCATTAGGCAGTGACGTGGTGGAGGCTGACTCCATACACAGTTTTAAATGTAGATATGATAGAGCCCAGTAGGCTCGGGAATCTGTACACCAGTTGATTGACAGTTGAGAGGCGGGACCAAAGAGTCAGAGCTCAACCGCTGCAAGCACAACTAGGTGAGTACAAATAGGCGAGTACACAAACACACACACACACACACACACACAGTGTCAGAACTTTTTCAGTGTCAGAGCAGTTAACAGGTGGAATGCATTAGGCAGTGACGTGGTGGAGGCTGACTCCATACACAGTTTTAAATGTAGATATGATAGAGCCCAGTAGGCTCGGGAATCTGTACACCAGTTGATTGACAGTTGAGAGGCGGGACCAAAGAGTCAGAGCTCAACCGCTGCAAGCACAACTAGGTGAGTACAAATAGGCGAGTACACACACACACACACACACACACACACACACACACACACACACACACACACACACACACACACACACACACACACACACACACACAGGCAAGAAAGAAAAGGGTGGGCAGACTGCATATTTTTGGACTGTCAAAAAGCCTTTGATACAGTACCACACAAGAGGATAGTGAAAAAGCTGGAGATGCAGGCCGGTGTGAAAGGGAAGGTACTCCATTGGATAAAGGAGTGGCTGCTTCCTGGATGGGTGGGTGTGTGTGTGGGAAGAAAAAAAAAATAGTAATAGTTAGTACGGTTGATTGACAGTTGAGGGGCGGGCCGAAGGAGCAGAGCTCAACCCCCGCAAGCACAACTAGGCGAATACAACTAGGTGAATAGACACACAAGCAAGTATTCACCAAGTTGTGCTTGCGGGTGTTGTGCTCGGACCGAACCACGGATCCCTTTTTGCTTTTGTTTTTTTTTTCTTTCTGGGCGTACAGGTGTACGCACAAGAACCTGGTGTACTGGATCCTAAACCTATTGGGCTCTATCATATCTACATTTGAAACTATGTATGGCGTCAGCTTCCACCACATCACTGCCTAATGCATTCCATTTGTTAACTACTCTGACACTGAAACATTTATTTCTAATATCTCTGTGGCTCATGTAAGTATAACCCCAGCACGTTACTAGAGGCTCTGAGGCACAGCATTTACTGTAGACAGGTCTGTGTCGTGTCCTGATTACTGTTCCCACAAGTGGCAACCTTGCCGTGACCAGTGTTGCCAACCGAGGGCGACTACCGTGTCATCAGCGTCTTGTGACAGGTGGGGCGGCGGTCTTGACAGGTGGGGCGGCGGTCTTGACAGGTGGGGGCGGCGGTCTTGACAGGTGGGGGCGGCGGTCTTGACAGGTGGGGGCGGCGGTCTTGACAGGTGGGGGCGGCGGTCTTGACAGGTGGGGGCGGCGGTCTTGACAGGTGGGGGCGGCGGTCTTGACAGGTGGGGGCGGCGGTCTTGACAGGTGGGGCGGCGGTCTTGACAGGTGGGGCGGCGGTCTTGAGACGGCTTCCTGTGTCTACACATGATCAACGTTGCCAAATAACCTCCACCTTCTGATCATTAACAATAACAATAATAAACATTAAAGAACAGAACACAGCTGGTCAAACAGCATTTATAAAAATAACGAAAATCCCATAACGAAACCACAAACCCAGCAACAGTTGTTCCCAGTGGAGCACGGAGCCACGACACCCCTCCAGTCTTGCAACAGTTGTTCCCAGTGGAGCACGGAGCCACAACACCCCTCCAGTCTTGCAACAGTTGTTCCCAGTGGAGCCACAACACCCCTCCAGTCTTGCAACAGTTGTTCCCAGTGGAGCACGGAGCCACAACACCCCTCCAGTCTTGCAACAGTTGTTCCCAGTGGAGCACGGAGCCACAACACCCCTCCAGTCTTCCAACAGTTGTTCCCAGTGGAGCACGGAGCCACAACACCCCTCCAGTCTTGCAACAGTTGCACCCAGTGGAGCACGGAACCACAACACCCCTCCAGTCTTCCAACAGTTGTTCCCAGTGGAGCACGGAGCCACAACAAGCCTCCAGTCTTGTAACAGTTGTTCCCAGTGGAGCACGGAGCCACAACACCCCTCCAGTCTTCCAACAGTTGCACCCAGTGGAGCACGGAGCCACAACAAGCCTCCAGTCTTGTAACAGTTGTTCCCAGTGGAGCACGGAGCCACAACACCCCTCCAGTCTTCCAACAGTTGCACCCAGTGGAGCACGGAGCCACAACACCCCTCCAGTCTTGCAACAGTTGTTCCCAGTGGAGCACGGAGCCACAACACCCCTCCAGTCTTCCAACAGTTGCACCCAGTGGAGCACGGAGCCACAACAAGCCTCCAGTCTTGCAACAGTTGTTCCCAGTGGAGCACGGAGCGACAACACCCCTCCAGTCTTCCAACAGTTGCACCCAGTGGAGCACGGAGCCACAACACCCCTCCAGTCTTCCAACAGTTGCACCCAGTGGAGCACGGAGCCACAACACCCCTCCAGTCTTGCAACAGTTGTTCCCAGTGGAGCACGGAGCCACAACACCCCTCCAGTCTTGCAACAGTTGTTCCCAGTGGAGCACGGAGCCACAACACCCCTCCAGTCTTGCAACAGTTGTTCCCAGTGGAGCACGGAGCCACAGCAAGCCTCCAGTCTTCCAACAGTTGTTCCCAGTGGAGCACGGAGCCACAACACCCCTCCAGTCTTCCAACAGTTGTTTCCAGTGGAGCACGGAGCCACAACACCCCTCCACTCTTGCAACAGTTGTTCCCAGTGGAGCACGGAGCCACAGCAAGCCTCCAGTCTTCCAACAGTTGTTCCCAGTGGAGCACGGAGCCACAACACCCCTCCAGTCTTCCAACAGTTGTTCCCAGTGGAGCACGGAGCCACAGCAAGCCTCCAGTCTTCCAACAGTTGTTCCCAGTGGAGCACGGAGCCACAACACCCCTCCAGTCTTCCAACAGTTGTTCCCAGTGGAGCACGGAGCCACAACACCCCTCCAGTCTTCCAACAGTTGTTCCCAGTGGAGCACGGAGCCACAACACCCCTCCAGTCTTCCAACAGTTGTTCCCAGTGGAGCACGGAGCCACAACACCCCTCCACTCTTGCAACAGTTGTTCCCAGTGGAGCACGGAGCCACAACACCCCTCCAGTCTTGCAACAGTTGTTCCCAGTGGAGCACGGAGCCACAACACCCCTCCAGTCTTCCAACAGTTGCACCCAGTGGAGCACGGAGCCACAACACCCCTCCAGTCTTCCAACAGAGCAAGCAAAGAAAAATCTAACGTCTTACAAAGCGCCTTTTTTCTTACTTGAAGTGAGAATATAGCAAGGGTCCTGATAAGAAAGTTTTATTGTGGAAAGGTAGCGAATAGCAAGAGGCTGGATGTGGGGGGGGGGAGGGGATGGGGGAGAGGTGGGAGAGAGAGAGAGGAAACAATGGAGTGGGAGAGAGAGAGAGAGAGAGGGAGAGAGGACGAGATGAGCAGGAGAGTGCCACGGTGTATGAGGGGTAATTATATGGGTATGACAACTCCACGTTAATCACACCCCACATTTCACATTAGACTCATTGAAATACTCAAATACTCAATAAAAAGGGTCTGGGAGTTTATAATTGCTAATATCTCTTTAAAGTATTTAACTTAGGCCTACCCTTACCAGCCTTTGTCCATTCCATACCCCAGACCATTCCACACCCCCCCCCCACCCTGCAAGTTTTGGTAAGGATAGCCTAAAATGTCTGGCTTCTACCTTCGGATAGTCTCTCGTACAAGGACAAGAAAGGCGAAGGATAGATAGCAACAATAAAGCGTGCGAGCAATTAATACACGAGACAAAGCCTGAATGATCCCCAAGCTGTAAATTACAAAAATCTTGATGATGTCTCCAGGATTTTAACTTACGAGGCCGGGGAACAACCCGCTGACTACCACTGTACTAAGACCACTTCACTGCTGGTGTAGTAGTATTAGTTCTGTGGTAGCAAGTGTGGCGATACCTGGCCTAGCAGTTTGTATATAATAATAATAATAATATAATATTATATAATATACATATACGCATGCACGCGCACGCACGCACACACGCACACACACACACACACACACACACACACACACACACACACACACACACACACACAGAGGACTCCCTGCAAGAGACTCGAACCCAGAAGGCACAAATGTTCACGCACCTGTACACAACTAGTACGCTGACCGCTGGACCACGACGATCCTTAAAAAAAAAAAAAGAGATCGAAATTCTGGAGTATTTACCCAACATCTCGACCTCCCAAGGACACCGGTTATGGTAAGAGATCAGAATACGTTTTTCATCAGTCAAAAATTTAAAAAAAATTCCTGAAAATTCATCAAAAATTCCAAAAAATAAATTTTCATCAATCAATAATAATAATAATAATAATTATTATTATTATTATTATTATTATTATTGTCATCTTCATCGTTACGAAACACGCCGAGTGTCTGACTGACTTGCTCATATTAAATGGCAATATAATATAGCTCAACATATTTCACAAACTAATATTAAATACATTTAGTAACATGACACGAAGTGTGTAGTGTTATTGTTCAAGGTAATGTTTATTATCATGATTACTGTTGCTTGTTTTATGTGTTGAGTAATGTTTGTTCTTGTAGGTCACAAGGGAGAGACAGACAGAGACACAGACAGACAGAGACACAGACAGACAGAGACACAGACAGACAGAGACACAGACAGACAGAGACAGACAGACAGAGACAGACAGACAGAGACAGACAGACAGAGACAGACAGACAGAGACAGACAGACAGAGACAGACAGACAGAGACAGACAGACAGACAGACAGACAGACAGACAGACAGACAGACAGACAGACAGAGAGACAGAGACAGAGACAGAGACAGACACAGACAGACAGACACACAGACACAGAGGGGGGGGGGGGGTATCATTCAGTCTACACTGACCTCGGGGAGAAGATCCGCTCAAGTACATGGATTGAGAAGGACTTCATCATGTGTGCTATTATCTACTCTCTCTCCACGGCTAGGTTAGTAGGTTGTTACTTTAATTTTAGGTTTGGTTACGTTACGTTTCATTACATTTGGTTACCTTAATACGGTGAATTATTGACTCGTGCAGGATTATCATCTATGAAATAAAAAAAAATCCAACATTATACCACAAGAAATGAGGCACAAGTATCTTGAGGAAATTTATAAAGAAGCCGGAGATGAACTAGATCAAATCTACACTGACGGGTCATCTAATCCTGTCAATGGCAGGGCTGGTGCAGCATACACGGTAATTAAGGATAATACTTTCCAACGCAGAAATGAAGAAAAAGCTCGTATTGAGAACTATGCCTCTTCAACGCAAGCAGAGCTAACTGCCATTGTTATGGCGTTAAAGTTTCTTGAACGGAACACTAATGGTGCAGTGATTTGCACTGATTCAAAAGCAGCACTGCAAAGCCTAAGTAAAAATCGGGCAGAAAATCTTGCAATAGTCGCTAAAATTAAGAGAGCTGTGAGAGTACTTACCAATCAGGGAAGAGTCATCAAGTTTCTGTGGATCCCCTCCCATGTTGGAATATGTGGGAATGAACGAGCAGATGTGCTGGCTGCTGAAGGCGCTGAAGGAGACCATATTGAATACTTCATACCCAAGACTCTACTACAAATTAGAGGTATTGTCAGGCAACATCACCGTGACAAGGTAACTGAGGAAAGGAGGAAAGAAGCACAAACCAGTGAATCTGTACGATGGTACAACATGGTTGCAGCTAGCGATCCCAGTCATTATGGACGAAGAGGAGGAGGACGAGGGAGAGAATCAGTAATAGCGAGAATCCGTCTTGGACATAAATATCCATGGAGATACGGAATGGAAACAACAGTTAATCAGCGAAGTTGCAGAATCTGTGTTGAGAGTGACGGACACCGCCTTGACCACTATCTACGTGAATGTGAACACCTGAGAGACATTAGAAATATGTGTAGAATAATAAACCCCACATTGTTTGAGTTAGGAAAACACTTCGTCAAATATTGATACTGTTCTTAAAAGATTCCCCCATTTTGCACCCACAAAGATAACGTAAGCTTTTAAGGGTTGATAGATGTTAATCATCTTGTTTGAGGAGCTGTTCACTTGAGACAGTTAAGCAAGTCCCAGCTGTGTCTGGGTACAAGTGACAGAATGAACAACCCAGCGGGTTTTCTTCCTATTGGGGAGTGTTGTACATGCTGCTATGGCGGTGTGTCCACTCACAAGATGAGTGGCGCTGCCCAATAAACTCGCCCCTCGGGGCAAAATTTAAAAAAATTATTGACAATAATGTGATATATGGAACTAAAACTGTTTCAGTGTGCCCACAAATTCAGTTTACAGAAAACTAAATTCTTCCAAGAAAATGTTTTCAGAATACATTTTTTATATTTTAAATCAACGATTTCTATTACTATAAACTATAACTTTAATGTAAAAGAAAAGAACCAGGTTCCGTGAAAGGAACCCAGACATCAGGGTGACGGCGGGGTGGGGGCCCAGACATCAGGGTGACGGCGGGGTGGGGGCCCAGACATCAGGGTGACGGCGGGGTGGGGGCCCAGACATCAGAGACCGCGGGGTGGGGGCCCAGACATCAGAGAGACCGCGGGGTGGGGGCCCAGACATCAGAGAGACCGCGGGGTGGGGGCCCAGACATCAGAGAGACCGCGGGGTGGGGGCCCAGACATCAGGGTGACGGCGGGGTGGGGGCCCAGACATCAGAGACCGCGGGGTGAGGCCCAGACATCAGGGTGACCGCGGGGTGGGGGCCCAGACATCAGGGTGACGGCGCGGAAGGGTCCAAAACATCAGAGAGACCGCGAGGTGGGGAGCCCTCGGGCAGATAAACTAACCGGACCTCAACTGGCCTGGGGACGGTCATTCTACATTCATAATTTCAATCTAAAATACTTCAAAGGACCGGGAAATATCGGGAATTTCGACTGGAGGCTTCAACCGTTTCATTTTTATCCACATCGTCATCAAAGGCAGCAATGGCTCTTGTATTTGAACTAATATCTGGCTATAGCTGTCCCCCTCCACCCCCCTCCTTTCCCCTCTACCCCCCCCCTCCCAGGCCTAGACTCCCTCCCCCTCTCACCAAATGTCCCCCAACACCACTCCAAACCAAAATCACCTCACATAAGCCACTGTGCCTCCCTCAACAACCCCCCCCCCCAGACAAGCCACTGTGCCCCTCCCCTCCCTCAACACCCCCCCTCCATTCCCTAGCCCCAAGACCCCCCCCCCCCTCCCCCTCCAACTCCTCCCTCACCCCTCACTGACAGATCTGGCGGGGAATGAAAACAAACACACACATGAATGTTCAAATACGCCCACATTATGTACCAATTAAAAAAACCATTTATCCTTAATGGTGACGGTGATAACTGACTGTGATGGTGAGCACGAGGGTGATGGTGAGCACGAGGGTGATGGTGAGCACGAGGGTGATGGTGAGCACGAGGGTGATGGTGATGGTGAGCTACAGTAAACAAAACAAAACAAAAAAAGTGATGAGAAACAACATCAACAAATATGACAAGAAATATCAAATCCTGCTAACGCTATCAGCAATAATAAAAATAACTCTCTCTCTCTCACACAATATCGGGCCTTGTCTGCGACACAGGAAAGCGCTGCTAAAATCATCATCAATTAGCAAGAATTATACCAAAAATTAACTGAAGGAAGGAAAGAATAGGAGAGGATAGGGAAGGGAATGGTAGGGGAACTAGGAGGGGAAATGTCGGTAGGTAATGAGGGAGAGGGATGGAAGATGAATAGAGGGTAGGGTCTTTTTTTTAGAAGAGGATAGGGAAGAGGGAAGGGGAGGAGAGTGTACTCACCTAGTTGTGCTTGCGGGGGTTGAGCTCTGGCTCTTTGGTCCCGCCTCTCAAACTGTCAATCAACTGGTGTACAGATTCCTGAGCCTACTGGGCTCTATCATATCTACATTTGAAACTGTGTAAGGAGTCAGCCTTCACCACATCACTGTTTAATGCATTCCATTTGTTAACTACTCTGACGCTGAACAAATTCTTTCTAATGTCTCTGTGGCCCATTTGGGTACCTAAGTTTCCACCTGTGTCCCCTTGTTCGTGTTCCACCCGTGCTGAAGAGTTTGTCTTTGTCCACCCTGTCAATTCCCTTGAGAATTTTGTAGGTAGTTATCATGTGTCCCCTTACTCTTCTGTTTTCCAGGGATGTGAGGTTCAGTTCCTTTAGCCTTTCTTCGTAGCTCCTACCCCTTAGTTCCGGGACTAGTCTGGTGGCATATCTCTGAATTTTCTCTAACTTTGTCTTGTGTTTAACTAGATATGGACTCCAGGCAGGAGCTGCATACTCCAGGATTAGTCTGACATAAATAGTATACAAGGTCCTGAACGATTCCTTACACAAGTTTCTAAAGGCAGTTTTTATGTTGGCCAATCTAGCATATGCTGCTGATGATATCCTTTTGATGTGGGTCTCTAGGGACAGATTCGTTGTGATATCAACCCCCAGATTTTTCTCTGAATTTGAGTCTTGCAGGATATCACCTCCAGATGGTACATTGTATTCAGCCTTCTGTTCCCTTCGCCTAATTTTGTTACTTTACACTTTCCTCAGTTGAACTTTAGTAGCCATTTCATAGACCATTCCACCAGTTTGTCAAGATCCTCATGTAGTGTCTATCTTCATCTGTCTTGATTCTTCTCAGAATTCTTGCATCATCGACAAACATTGAGAGGAATGAGTCTATACCCTCTAGAGGAAGGAGGAGGAGGAGGAGGTAAGGAAGAGGTGGGAGGAAGAGGTGGGAGGAGCTGGGGGGGAGGAGATATGAGGTAGGAGGAGGAGGTAGGAGGAGGAGGTAGGAGGAGTAGAAGAAAGAAGGAGGTGGTGGGGAGACAATAAAAGAGGAGGAGCCTAGTTGGTACCCAAGAGAGAGAGAGAGAAAAAAAATCTAACGCTTAAAATTAACGTAAATTTCATCTCTAATGGTTCCATCTTCAGTAAAAAGAAAAACAAAAAATTGTACAATGTCCTATTGAGCCCCGGCCCTCTAGAGCCCCGGCCCTCTAGAGCCCCGGCCCTCTAGAGCCCCGGCCCTCTAGAGCCCCGGCCCTCTAGAGCCTCCACGCCACACACTCTCTCACACTCTCTCTCTCTCTCTCTCTCTCTCTCTCTCTCTCTCTCTCTCTCTCTCTCTCTCTCTCTCTCTCTCTCTCTCTCTCTCTCTCTCTCTCTCTCTCTCTCACTCTCTCTCCAGCCCCCAGACAGACCAACACCGCAGCTAAACCTGCCATTTTACCGGTGAAGCTGTGCAGGACAAATATAATAACCATTGAAGAGATGAAAACCGCAAGTGAGAAAGAGCGGAAAGACACGGAGAAGAAGAAGAAGAAGAAACTGAGGGTTTAACTCTAAGAAATAGGCCAAAGGGATTACTAAGTGAAGCAGCGAGACCACCACAACACCCACTGGTGGCCTCCCCGAGCCTGGCCTCAGGCCGGCCTCGGGGAGTAGAAGAACTCCCTAAATCCTTTATAGACTATGCTCCAGACCGTGGTAGCACGAGGAACAGTAGCAGTAACATCGAGTGCTTACCATCAGTAAGCACCCTATGTTGCTACTGTTACTGTTTGCTGCTGTTGCTGGCTGCTGCTGCTGCTGTTGCTGTTTCCTTCAGCAGCCCACGATCAGTGTGTGATTACACGGTAAACTGTTCTTTCCGTCTCGTCAACACGTTGTCTTAATTGATGACCGTCTTACTGCCACTGTCTCTGGAGACCTTCAACACCACCACCATCTTGCCCACTTGTGTTAGGCCTGATGCTCAAACAGGTAACTATATGGAACACATGTTAGTGAGCATTGTCTTCTTATCATCCAATGATAACAAATTAGTTGTTTAAGTGAGGGGAGGAACAACTGGATACACACTATACACAAAATCCAAGATTCATTCTCCAGTATACATGCATACGTTCCGAGCCATAATGTATATCATACAGATTTGAATAAAAAAATATTTTCATGGACATTAAATATGTTGAAACGAAATTGGGTCAAATTAAAGGAAAAGTCTGGCGAAAGGGAAAGAAGGGAAAGTGTAGGGGAAATATCTGCTTGATATCCCCTTGATATTGCTCGAGAGAGGAAAGAGATGAGAAACATGAGATAGATATATTTTTATGGGAAACCCTCATAAAAATCCTAGTCTCTGCCACAAGGATGATACGGTACTGTAATTTGTGTCCTTGTCTATGGCCGATATGAGAATGAGAAAGCAAGCACAGATTCCTGGGGGACTGAGCTACTCACAGCTGGTGGTACAAATTTTCTTTGTTGACTATTACACACACTGGGTTCTGTTAGGAAACTGAAAACCCATCTCCCTATTTTACCAGTAATTGCTTTTGAACGCATTGTGTGTGTGTTACAATAACAGCATGATGGTCACATACCTTGAGGTGCTTCCAGGGCTTAGCGTCCCCGCGGCCCGGTCGTCGACCAGGCCTCCTGGTTGCCGGACTGATCAACCAGGCTGTTGGACGCGGCTGCTCGCAGCCTGACGTACGAGTCACAGCCTGGTTGATCAGGTATCCTTTGGAGGTGCTTATCCAAACATGTCGAAGTTTTTTTTGCGAAATCTGTGTAAATTACATCAGCCTTTTGCTTGTCTTCCATGGCATGTAAGATCGTAACACAGAGGTCTAGCAATTATGAGAAGCAAGAGCGCCCTGTTCAGAGCCCGTCTTATCCAGGGTTACGCTGACGCTGCGATTCCATTTGGCTTGTGATCTTATTTCTTGGCACTTTTTCAATGATTTTTAATGTGAAAATGCTATCGGTCTGTAATTTTCTGCCTCTGCTTTATTCCCTCCTTTATAGAGTAGTGCTATCTTTGTTTTTAGTATATCGGGTATAATACCGGTATCTAGGCTCCGTCTCCAAAATATGTTAAGGGCCTGCGTTATTAATTTTTTTTTTTTGTTTTTAACAATTCTAGATGAATTCCATGAATCAGTGCGTGATGCAGAGTCACGCACTTACTGTCTATGGCTACTTCAAAATCCAATCAGGGTGACATCTCAATATTATGATTTCACGTTGGTATCAATTCATGAAGAATTCATTTGGGTTTATACCACTAATAAATATATCACTATGCAACAATGATCACAAAAACACTGATCCAAGTATGCAGAATAACCACATGTGAAAAATAGAAAATGCTTAATGCGTTTTCGGCTAATTCGCCTTCATCAGAGCAAAGTAGAAATGGAAGTATTTCATTTACAGTATTTCAAAGTATTTCTACTTTGCTCTGATGAAGGCGAATTAGCCGAAAACGCGTTAAGCATTTTCTATTTTTCACATGTGGTTATTCTGCATATCACTATATAAGTAACATACCACTTTATACCACTAATAAAGTAATCTTCAGTGTGTTAAGAGTGTGTGAGGAGCTCGCTGTAAAGAGGGAGTCGAACTGTTGGCTCAGTATTTGGCCCATGTGATTCATACCTCGGCTAGCCACTCCCCCTTCTTCCAGACCCCTGGAAGAAGGGGTCTAACCGCTCCCCCTGGTTAAGGGGAGCGGTTCCTTCCCTAAAACTGGCAGCCCCCTCCCCCCCCCCTTACCATCTGCCCAATCGCCCCCACCTCTGAACGAACATCTACCGACCGAAACTTCATAATAACCCGCCCCCGAATGAACACAAACTTGTGAGAAAACATCAAAGTAAAAAATAATGATGAAAGGTGAAAAGCAAAGAGCCTTAGGTGGAGGCCGGAGGCCTGATCCATTATATTAGCGGAGAGGGGGGGGGGAGGTGGGGGCTGGTGGAGGGGGGGCTGGTGGAGGGGGGGCTAGTGGAGGGGGGGCTGGTGGAGGGGGGCTAGTGGAGGGGGGGCTGGTGGAGGGGGGCTGGTGGAGGGGGGGCTGGTGGAGGGGGGGCTGGTGGAGGGGGGGCTGGTGGAGGGGGGGCTGGTGGAGGGGGGGCTGGTGGAGGGGGGGCTGGTGGAGGGGGGGCTGGTGGAGGGGGGGCTGGTGGATGGGGGGCTGGTGGATGGGGGGCTGGTGGAGGGGGCGGAGAGGTCGCTGGTGGGGGGGGGGCTGGTGGAGGGGGGGTTGGTGGAGGGGGGGTGGGAGATAGAGAGGTCTCATGAGGGGGAGGGGACGAGGCAAACGGATGTAGTAGAGGTAGGGAGATACAAATTCATGTAAGGGACCGACTAAACAAAGCCAAAGCAGCATTAGGAAAACTGAGAAGATTCCGAAGCCTCAGTACTAACATTCAGATCCACCTATATAAGGCTCTAGTTCGGCCGCATCTAGAATATCCCCCAGTACCACTACACACCATAAAGAAAACTAACATGCAGAAACTGCAAGCAGTACAAAATAAGGCGCTAAGGAGAGCAGCAAAACACCGTCCACCATATGATCAGACAATCCAGGAGCTCCACGAACTCCTGAACATACAGCCACTAAACATCAGACTGCAGCACCAAGCCATCAGGGTATGGAACACCATCGAAATGTTAGAGGACCCAATGTTTGAAAGATTACTCCAAGATGAGACGCCCCGCTCCCACAGCTGGTGGCCCAGGAGCCTCGATTCTCTGGACGAAAACCCCGCCCCACAGTATATAATCCCAAGATGAGTTATATATGTATATATATGAACAGTTCATATATGTGTATGTATGAACAACTCGATAAATAATATGTATGACAACTCGATAAATAATAATAATAAAATAAAGAGCATTAAACAGAATACCGTGTGTGGAAGCATCGGAGTGTCTATATATGAATGCTTCACAGTATTCATCTATGGACATCCATATATGGTGAAACACATGTGAAGAACCTCTCACACACTCACAGCTCCCTGACAAGAGGGAGCCAGCTTAGCTTAGCTGCCAACACCCACACATCGTGTCAGCAAGGCGGACAGCCCGCCTGCTTTCATACCTCTCACTGTATTTCCCACTTCTATACTTCCCTTCACCTATGCCTCTCCTTCCTCTTTACTCCAAAAAAAAAAAAAAAAAAAAAAAAAAAAAAAAAAAAAAAAAAAAAAAAAAAAAAAAAAGGGGGGAGAAAAAATAAAATAAGAGGGAGGTTATCTTGAGATGATTTCGGGGCTTTTAGTGTCCCCGCGGCCCGGTCCTCGACCAGGCCTCCACCCCCAGGAAGCAGCCCGTGACAGCTGACTAACACCCAGGTACCTATTTTACTGCTAGGTAACAGGGGCATAGGGTGAAAGAAACTGCCCATTGTTTCTCGCCGGCGCCTGGGATCGAACCCAGGACCACAGGATCACAAGTCCCGCGTGCTGTCGCTCGGCCGACCGGCTCCCCATTTCCGGGAGGGGGAAGGATTATTTTCTGAACTCACTAATGAACGGACATGTATATACGGGGGGCTCCGGGGAGGGGGAAAGGCGAAGCAAAGGAGGTGGGAAGGGCAGTAGAAGAAAGGAAGGGAACGAGGAAGGAGGGGGGGGAGAGGAAGGGGGGAGAGAGGAAGGGAGTGAGGCGGAAACAAAGCGAGTAGTGGATTAACAGAAAACGGGTCCTCAACACAGGACAATATAAACTGCTATAATCAGAGACAACAAGAAAACAAAGTAATACACGGTAACAAAGACAAAACTAAGAGTACAAAAAAAATACAACAACAAGAACACAGGAACAAACACACAACAGCATGTAAAGGATTTGGGAATAATAATGTCTGACGACCTAACGTTTAAGGAACATAACCAAGTAAATATTGCGACAGCCAGAAAAATGATCGGATGGATTACGAGAACTTTCAAATCCAGGGATCCCATCACAATGGTGGTACTCTTCAAGTCACTTGTGTTGTCCCGTCTTGAGTACTGCTCAGTACTCACTTCCCCCTTCAGAGCAGGAGAGATTGCTGAAATAGAGGGAATACAGAGAACATATACAGCACGCATAGATGCAATAAAGCACCTAAATTATTGGGATCGTCTCAAAGCCCTCCAAATGTACTCACTAGAAAGAAGACGAGAGAGATATCAAATAATATACACCTGGAAGATACTGGAAGGCCAGGTACCAAATCTACACAGTAAAATAACAACATACTGGAGTGAACGACATGGAAGAAAATGTAGAATAGAACCAATGAAGAGCAGAGGTGCCATAGGCACAATCAGAGAACACTGTATAAACATCAGAGGTCCACGGTTGTTCAACGTCCTCCCAGCAAGCATAAGAAATATTGCCGGAACAACCGTGGACATTTTCAAGAGGAAACTAGATTTATTCCTCCAAGGAGTGCCGGACCAACCGGGCTGTGGTGGGTATGTGGGCCTGCGGGCCGCTCCAAGCAACAGCCTGGTGGACCAAACTCTCACAAGTCGAGCCTGGCCTCGGGCCGGGCTTGGGGAGTAGAAGAACTCCCAGAACCCCATCAACCAGGTATCAACCAGGTAACACACCCGTTAAGAGCTGAAACACAGAAAATAAACTATACACGATAATAATTACAATAATACACTATAACTCGCTACAACTAGGAGCAAGTAGTTGTGAATAGTAGTAGTAGTGTTGATCATTTGTACCATTGGGGGGGGGCCAGGTACTATTGGGGGGGATAATGGTGGCCGTGAGGGGGGGGGGAGAGGGGGAGGGGAGAGGGGGAGGGGAGAGGGGGAGGGGAGAGGGGAAGGAGAGGTCGAGAAAGCATCTATGAGGAAATGAGGTGTAACCGACACTATGAGGCCAGGGGTATACCACACCCCCGTCCCATCATACCAGCATGAAGGACGCAGCATACCACATAGCGGTGGCTTCCTGTCCCGTGTCTCCAGGCTACGTCAATATATCCTCCCATATATCAGGACAACATCGCCATCTACTTCATATATCGATTACCGGGCCATAAGTATTGAGGCGGTCCGAGTGACCAGAATTTAGAGCTGATATCTTCTCCCGGGGCCAGAAATATGGCACCGGAACGTCGCCAGGTGTGAGGCACTGGCACTCAATTGATGGCACTCGCTTCCCTTTGGCCCTGGCCCCCCCTACCTGCCTCTGTTGCCCCCCCCCCCTCCCATGCCTCTCTTGCCCCCCCCCCTCCCATGGCTCACCCTCCCATGCCTCGTCTCATTCTCCATTTCCTGAAGAAGACGAGTAATTGATGGGGCGCGGCCTATTGATTTTAAGGTAGAGGGTGACAGGCAAGAGTACACCACTACACCCTAGGGTACCACTACACCCTGGGAGTGTCACTACACCCTGGGAGTATCACTACACCCTGGCACTACCACCACACCCTGGCCCTACCACCACACCCTGGCACTACCACCACACCCTGGGACCCTA
Source organism: Procambarus clarkii (assembly GCF_040958095.1). Taxonomy (NCBI): domain Eukaryota; kingdom Metazoa; phylum Arthropoda; class Malacostraca; order Decapoda; family Cambaridae; genus Procambarus; species Procambarus clarkii. The sequence goes on along the minus strand of NC_091200.1, from coordinate 5,603,905 downwards.
AAACCATCATAGAACTATCACTGAGAACCAGCTGAGGGAGGGAGTGAGTGAGTGAGGGCATGAGGGAGTGAGGGAAGGAGGGAGTGAGGGAAGGAGGGAGTGAGGGAGGGAGGCAGGCAGGGAGTGAGAGAAGGCGGGAAGGAGGGAGGGAGGGAGTGAGTGACGGAGGTAGGGAGGGAGAGAGGCAGTGAGGGAGGAAGTGAGAGAGGGAGGGAGGGAGGGAGAAAGGAGAAAGAGTTCTGAACGACCCGAGGGAGGCTAATTCAATTTCAGTAGGAAACAAAGGCGGAGAAACACAAAGGGAGAAGCCCTAGCTGATAGCGGGCCGCTTGAGAGATTCACTCCCCCAGTGCCAACCGATACCCAACTTTGCCCCTCAAAAAAGCAGCTTGCAATAAAGAGAGAGTGGGACAGGCTGTTGTGGTGGTGGTTGCTGTTGTGGTGGTGGTGGAGGTGGTTGTGGTGGCAAAGGGCCTGGGATGAGGAGGAGGAGGAGGTGAATACGACACCTTGCAAGAGGTAGCCTTTGGGTGGGAGGCGATTCCCAGGAGCTGGATCTCGATTCCCGTATGCACCGATAGGTACCCACCCCCCAAACACCATATAGACCAATCAGAACCAAACAATGCAACAGCTTAGTGCATCATACCGAATCATACAGCACAATATTGAATCATACAACAGCATAGTGCACCATACTGAACCATACGACAGCATAGTGCACCATGCCGACCTTCATTATCGCGATCTCCGCGGCCCGGTCGTCGATCAGGCCCCCTCGTTGCTGGACTGGTCAACCAGGCTGTTGGACGCGGCTGCTCGCAGCCTGACGTATGAGTCACAGCCTGGTTGATCAGGTATCCTTTGGAGGTGCTTATCCAGTTCTCTCTTGAACACTGTGAGGGGTAGGCCAGTTATGCCCCTTATGTGCAGGGTTATGGAGATGCTGTGATTCCATGTATTTTGTGATCTTACTACTTAGAACTCTCTCAAAGATTTTATGATACTTTGAGGTTACCTTGAGATGATTTCGGGGCTTTGCATCCCCGCGGTCCGGTTCCCGACCAGGCCTGCTTGGAGATACCTGGAGAGTTTCGGGAGTTCTTCTACTAACCGAGCCCGACCTGAGGCCAGGCTCGAAACAACACCATGGAACACCATACATAAACTTCTACTGCACCATATAACACTATACTGATCAATACAACCTCATACTCAACAACACAGTACAATATAATACAATATGATACAATACAATACAGAATACACTTTCAGTTGGAATACAGTAGACAAAGAACAGGATAAAAAAAATGGGAACACGAGGGGGGATAAAAAGAGAAGAACAAGGAGAAGACAACGACAATAATTAAACAAACAGAACACGCAGAAGTGGAGGACAGCCAGTGGTTAGCTCGACCCCTGGAAGGTGGAGCTGTACCCCAGAGAGAAGTACACCCACCGCTCTGGAGTTCTCACTCCTGCGGGCAACACTTCACTCAGGACCCTCTTTATCCCGGTTATACATGCACAAAAGCCAGAGACTATACACCCGGTCGTCGCTGGGCGGGGTGCGGCGCCGGTCGTCGTCGCTGGGCGGGGTGCGGCGCCGGTCGTCGTCGCTGGGCGGGGTGCGGCGCCGGTCGTCGTCGCTGGGCGGGGTGCGGCGCCGGTCGTCGTCGCTGGGCGGGGTGCGGCGCCGGTCGTCGTCGCTGGGCGGGGTGCGGCGCCGGTCGTCGTCGCTGGGCGGGGTGCGGCGCCGGTCGTCGTCGCTGGGCGGGGTGCGGCGCCGGTCGTCGTCGCTGGGCGGGGTGCGGCGCCGGTCGTCGTCGCTGGGCGGGGTGCGGCGCCGGTCGTCGTCGCTGGGCGGGGTGCGGCGCCGGTCGTCGTCGCTGGGCGGGGTGCGGCGCCGGTCGTCGTCGCTGGGCGGGGTGCGGCGCCGGTCGTCGTCGCTGGGCGGGGTGCGGCGCCGGTCGTCGTCGCTGGGCGGGGTGCGGCGCCGGTCGTCGTCGCTGGGCGGGGTGCGGCGCCGGTCGTCGTCGCTGGGCGGGGTGCGGCGCCGGTCGTCGTCGCTGGGCGGGGTGCGGCGCCGGTCGTCGTCGCTGGGCGGGGTGCGGCGCCGGTCGTCGTCGCTGGGCGGGGTGCGGCGCCGGTCGTCGTCGCTGGGCGGGGTGCGGCGCCGGTCGTCGTCGCTGGGCGGGGTGCGGCGCCGGTCGTCGTCGCTGGGCGGGGGTGTGACGCATTTCGTACACCTTTTGCAATGTTTGCAACTGGGTAACAACCTTGCAACCTGGCCTGGTCGACGACCGGGCCGCGGGGACACTAAGCCCCGGAAGCACCTCAAGGTAGCACCTCAAGGTAGGGTAGATCAACACCTATACATTGATGGGTGCAATATTTAAACGCTAAGTCGCCAGAGATCTTGGAGGGAGGGAGGGAGAGAGAGAGAGAGAGGGAGAGAGGGAGGGAGGGAGAGAGAGAGAGGAGGAGGACTTCTGTTGCAAGGAAAGGTCAACTGAAAGGTTACATCTCAGTGACTGGCTGACTCACTCTACAACCCATCCTCAGACTAAGTCCATTCCATCCAGCGGTCGACCCCACAGACGCATTCATCAACTTTAACATGCTGTTCATTCAAAACAGGAATTTTCTCAAATATAAATTAATATTATTATATATTAGTATACTGTGCATATTTAGGCATCGGTTAGGTTAAATACCTACTTGATGGGGTTCTGAGAGTTCTTCTACTCCAAGCCCGGCCCGAGGCCAGGCTTGACTTGTGAGAGTTTGGTCCACCAGGCTGTTGCTTGGAGCGGCCCGCAGGCCCACATATCCACCACAGCTAGGTTGGTCTGGCACTTCTTGAAGAAAACTATCTAGTTTTCTCTTGAAGATCTCTACAGTTGTTCCGACAATATTTCTGATGCTCGCTGGGAGGATGTTGAACAACCGCGGACCTCTGATGTTTATACAGTGTTCTCTGATTGTGTCTATGGCACCTCTGCTCTTCACTGGTTCTATTCTGCATTTTCTTCCATATCGTTCACTCCAGTACGTTGTTACCGCAGCTTCGCCTTCTGCTGTTATCGGGGGACTTACATATCTCTCAACTTCTCTTCAGAGCTAACTTACAATATCAAGTGAATGTCATGACGGAATTCAGATAATCACCTCCTGTCCAGGTGTTATTGCCACCACCAATCACCATCTCTTGTGTAAGTCAGACGGCCAATCGCCGTCTCTTGCATGAGTTACGCAATCACCGTCTCATGGGTGACTGACACAATAAATCACAGCACGTCGATGAATTACGGTCAGCGTCATGACACACACCAATCACAGTCTTCGTGGTGACTCAGTCGATCAATCACAGTTCTCTGGAACCGACGCTCAGCCATCAATCACGGTCTTCTGGGTGACTCAGCCATCAATCACTGTCTTCTGGGTGACTCAGCCATCAATCACGGTCTTCAGGGTGACTCAGCCCACCAATCACAGACTCGGCCCTCCTCTAAACCCTCATTGCATGATCGTGCACATTTCCCGCTCGATTTAACCCCTAGTAAACATGTTTTATGCTTCTTGTAATTTCCTACTTCTATATCGATCCCAGGAGACGCCAGTGTTCCCCTCTCCCCAGCTCCCTCTCTCCCTCCCTCCCTTCCCTCTCTTCCCCCTCCCCTCTCTCCCTCTCTCTGTATGTCTACCAGACTCCCCAAAATCGTCTAAGCCTCACGTAATTCACAAATACAAGAAAACTACTGGACTGCATACGCCTACACCCAACGTCACACTCATTCAAGTTACGAACATACAGCTGACGAAAACACTTAGGCCTATATAAGCTACACAACTTCAAGCTACACCTGTACTCCTGTAAGCCAAGATCTCCTGTATAAGCTACACTCACAGTCTACGAACACTCATACTGGAAACAAAATAAAATACAGCATACACACGCATACAGGCTCTGAATAATGAGGCCTACTAGACTGGTGGACATTCATACAGGATAAACCTAGAGCGTCAGAGCACACTCCTACACGCTATAGCTCAACTACAAGCAACGAGCACAACTCCTACAAGCTAAGACGCTACAATAAAAACAGTTTTCTTACCAAATCACATAAAATGAACATTAAATTCCCCCATAAACCAAACCAGACTCGACACAAATCCAAGCAAATCCTGGCTCAACTTATCACAAGTCGAGCCTGGCCTCAGGCCGGGCTCGGGGAGTAGAAGCACTCTCGAAACGCTCACCAGGTATGCCCCGGGTAAGCCAGACTCCACACAAACCCCCTACCAAATTGACACAAGCTCCCGTCAAATTTCAGACACACACACTCCGCCAAATTGATGAAAGAAGCAGGAAAGAAACCCACTCTACAAGCAGCCACTCCCCGCCTAAACCCAACGGGGTATCCAGTCCAATATATCAGGCAAACATTCAGTATGGAACTCCTCAAACAGAAAATACTCAATTCCTTTCCCTCCCTCCCTCTCTCTCCCCTCCCTCCCTCTTCCGTAGCTCCCTCCTCCCTCTCCCATTCTCTCTATCCACTAGCGACCTGTACCCTACATCCCCTCCTCAACGTCTCCCCCCTTCCCTCCACACCCTTATTTCTCTCCAATCCCCCCGCCTCACTCCTATTTCATCCTCCTCACCCCTACATCCCTCCCCCACACCTCCTCACCCCAACTCCCTCCCCACCCTTCCTCTCCCACCAAATCCAAATTGAAATACATGTGTACGAAATGAACCGTAAGTCTCCACACACATTTGTTCATTGCCAGTAACTCGTCCAATCCCCTTCATGGGATCTGGGTCAATGGGATTCCAGTAACCGCATCCCCCCCCCCCCCTCCACTCTCCCCCCCCCAGCGCCTGCGCCCACCCAGCTCCCTATCTGACGCCCACACGCCCAACAACACCCTGATTTACCGTAATCCCCCAGTACTGCCACATTCTATACCTAGTTGCTTTTTCCTCTATACCAGCACACTTTATTTTTTTTAGTGCGAGTTATTATTATTATTAACATCTTTATTGACAAAATTTAATTACAATTTTGCCTAATCTGAGGATTTCAATTGTCTTATTAAAGTGAGGATAAGGCTGGTATTCACTGTCACAAAGGACAGAGGGTCATACACAAGACAATAGGTCTAAACTGTAGGCCGAAGTACATATATATTTATATCATGGTTACAATCAATGTTTTAATGTACGAATATGTTTACAAGTATTTGGTGGCTCTGACTTCTTCAACTCGGAAAAATTAACTTTCTGGGTCTCAGGGACAAATTCCCCAGGGTCGAGCCTGGCCCCCAGGGTCGAGCCTGAGGAGTAGAACAACTCCCGAAAACCTCTCCAGGTATGTTCCAGGTATGCACTTAGCGTGTACTACTTGCTCAACGTGGCGGCACCGTTCCGAGGCGAGTGGCGTCATTACCTAAGGGGCCGGGGCTACTCTTAAGACCCGCCCCTATGTCTCGCCAGACATTTACTGAAAGGGATTTTAAAGTCCAGCTTCCCTATTACCGGGTTCTTAAAGCTTAAAAGTAAAGGTTAGAACAATGCGTCGCCGGTAAATTGAGTAATTTGTGCTACCACGAAGATATCGTTTTTAGTAGTCAGTAGTTTCTAGTAGTTTCTAGTAGTGGCACCTTATAGTTTTTTTAAGCTGCAACTTATCAATATTTTCTTTAAGTTACCACAAAGCAACAATCCTCCAATTATCACAAAGCCGAGCATGATTTACAAGTTAGCCCAGACCATGGCTGCTTAAAGGCTACCACAAAGCAACCATTTACCTCAAGATACCGTAAACCTTACTTGACAGTTCTACGTTTTAGAAGGATGCTTAGCAGCTCCCACAGTTCTCCGACACTTCAGGCAGCATCGATCTGAGTGCCTTATCTCTAACATCCGCAGCATCCACGAGCTCTAACTTAGCCCTGAATGGCTTGCCTCCAACACCCCAGCATCCCAGAGCTCTCCTCATAGCCCTGAGCATCACATCTTCAACACCCCAGCATCCCGGAGCTCTCCACATGACCCTGAGCATCACATCTTCAAAACCCCAGCATCCCGGAGCTCTCCACATAGCCCTGAGCGGCACATCTTCAACACCCCAGCATCCCGGACCTCTCCACATGGCCCTGAGCGCCACATCTTCAACACCCCAGCATCCCGGAGCTCTCCACGTAGCCCTGAGCGCCACATCTTCAACACCCCAGCATCCCGGAGCTCTCCACATGGCCCTGAGCGCCACATCTTCAACACCCCAGCATCCCGGAGCTCTCCACATGGCCCTGAGCGCCACATCTTCAACACCCCAGCATCCCGGAGCTCTCCACGTAGCCCTGAGCGCCACATCTTGCGTCTCCGACGCCCCCGGTGAGCCCTCAAGCTACTGATGCCCTCCAACATATTCATCAGGATTGGCTGGATCTGGGAACACAAGGAGAGGCTATGAAGCCCAGACAGGCACAGCGTCCACCAGCGGTGAATCACGAAGAGACAGGCAGAGAGGCAGAGAGACAGAGGCAGAGAGGGAGGCAACGAAGCAGCCTGCCAGACGGGAAGACAGGCAGCCGGGCAGGAAGGCAATCAAATGAGCATGTTGGCAGGTGGACGGGAGAACAGGTGGGCGGATATGGCAGCAAACCTGCATCGGACTTTGCTGCCTGCAGCCGTAATGGCATTACGCCCTCAAGTCCCAGGCAGCGCTCCGGGCAGCGCTCCGGGCAGCGTCCGGGCAGCAGGAACACCCTCCACCCCTCAATTTGATCAGAGCCCAAAGAGAACCTTCCAAGTTTCTCTCTTTCCTATTCCAGGAATAAATTGCGATCTGCGATTATCCCTTTGAAAGAGCGGTTCACAGTGCGTATCAAAGGCAACATATTCCATCATAGAAGGATCGGGATTCTCCAAGTACAGCTGATCGGCCAGATCCACTTGTCCTAGTTGGTGATTTCCTAGCGCTCAGTACTCACAATTCCCTAGTGCTCAGTACTTATTATTATTACCAAGTGATCCCGTAGATCAGAGGGAGGGAGAGAAGGAGGGAGAGGGAGGGAGAGAGAGGGAGGGAGGGAATTATTAGGGGAAGGCGCAAAGCCATTATGACAATATAGCACTGGGAAGGGGTCAGGATAAGAATTTGGGATGGGACGGGGGGGAAGGAATGGAGCCCAACCACCTGGACGGTCGGGGATTGAACGCAGACCTGCATGAAGTCAGACCATCGCTCTACCTTCCAGCCCAAGTGGGTGAGAGTGTGTGTGTGTGTGTGTGTGTGTGTGTGTGTGTGTGTGTGTGTGTGTGTGTGTGTGTGTGTGTGAGAGAGTAATGCTACAGATCCATCAACCCATCTCACCCCAAACCCCCGCTCCAGTCCCCTTCCCACACCCATTCATGTCTTCAACATACTCATATCATCCATCCTGCTTATACAATTTACTCAACTAGCTCCCTTGCCTTTTCCACCCTTTCCCGCCCTCACCCTAACAACATTTCCTCCCTCTCTTCCACCCTTCCCATACTAAAGCATTTCGTGGAATCTATATACGAGTGAACTGGATACCTTAGAAGTGTAAATAAAGTATGTTTACAAATGCTCCGAGTCCATAACATCGTAAGTGCGTCATCTATAACAATATGCTAAGTCCATTTAATGGGATCGAACCCGGATCCATGGACACCGGAAAGCTCTTAATATCCAGCGTCTAATTTGTACGCTTCGTCCTGGCTAAATAAGCGTACGAACCGTACGTATCTTATCATGTCGATGCTTCAGTGGTTTTAGGCAGCCTAAAAAGGGTTCGATTGTATTTCCGCTGAAGCTTTTCAATTTGTCCGGATCTATCCAATTAGGCTGGATCGTCCGCTGGAAACTAGTGAACTAGTTGGAACAGTCACTAGGACTTAAGTACCAGTCGGAGTACCTGGATGGGGTTCTGGGAGTTGTTCTACTCCCAAACCCCGGCCCTATGGTACCAGTCGGAGCGTTGAACAGGACCTAAGTCGTGTTC
>NC_091200.1:5580865-5590865 GCF_040958095.1 Procambarus clarkii | reverse complement strand
GTAATATCTTAATCTAGGAATTATACCAGGCGCTTAATAATTTTCCACCTCTATAGATCCGCTGTCTGCCTACTTATATAAAAGGGTTACCATTTCTAAACACACACAGACACACACAGGGACAGTCGAGAGCCGGGACCAAAGAGCCGAAGCTCAACCCCCCACAAGCACAACTAGGCGAGTACAACTAGCTAAGTACACACACACTACTGTAGAGTGTACCTGGAATGTCTAGGATGAAGGATGATACATCTTCACAATACACATACATCACTGTAATCATCTCAACTTGACAGACTTCAGTCAAGGAGTGGGTGCCCATCTACCCCCATCGTCATCCTTATCAAGATAAAATTACCGAGATAAAACTCCAATGTCAGTGTTTAAAAATAAGGTTAGACTTTTTTTTTAATTAACACATTTAAGTACATGTGCATTTGTGCAGCTACCCTAGACTATATGAAGGGGAAGTACAGTGTGTGTCAAAAAACTAGTTACGTGATGTTAAAAATCCCCATCACACAGGATGGTTAGTCATAGAGTCATGTGATAAGTAGTCTGCACTGGCAAATTTTGAGAGCAATATGAGGATGAGTCAACAAGACCATCAGAGCGAATAAAGTAATTACAAAGCTCCAGGTACCTCATGTCAACGGGTCTCAATGTTTTAATAACTGGGCATTCAGTGATGTACTGTGGGAGATCATGTCGCAGTTCCTGCTCACAGAATTTGCACCTGGAGTGCTCAGGATTGGGAGACCCGTCACCTGTAGCCACCTGCCACAGGTGTAAGGGTAGCCACCTGCCACAGGTAACGGTAACCCAACCTGATCCTGGCAACCACTGTGTCGCACAGTCTGGTGGACGTTTTGTGCTGCCCATAGATATAGGTTTCAGATCTGAACAAATTATAGCTTTTTATACTGGAGCTTTCAGGTTGTTGGGTGTAAGTAATTTCTCTCCTATCAGATCTGAGTGTTTGGAATAATATAGTTTTGACAGCAGAGATGAGGATACCTAGATCTAAGTCAACTCCATCTTTGTTAAACGCTAATTTGGCTGCAATGTCTGTCTCATTATGATGGGTTATATTTGTGTGTGATGGTATCCATACAAAGGCGATTCGAAACCCTTTACTCTGTGCAGCGGTTAGGTCATTTATAATTGGTAGTATGAGGTTCTTGCTGTTGATCTTCCAGAAGAAGTTTTCAATTGCTTGAAGAGCAGACTTTGAATCACAAAATATGATTCCTCCTCCAAAGTTTTGTAATGCACTGATAGCTAGTTGTTGTGCCGCTAGGACTGCTTGATACCTGCTTGATGGGGTTCTGGGAGTTGTTCTACTCCCCAAGCCCGGCCCGAGACCAGGCTTGACTTGGGAGAGTTTGGTCCATCAAGCTGTTGCTAGGAGCGGCCCGCAGGCCCACATACCCATCACAGCCCGGTTGGTCCGGCACTTCCTGAAGAAAACTATCTAGCTCTTTGTGTGCAGGTCAGCCCGTTGTTTAACCTGACACTGATAGTCTGTGTGCAAATATTATTTCTATAAAACCTACATGCTGCTGCAGTCCGTCCAGTAGAAAACTGGCCTGGGCCGTCGGTGTAGACACAGTGCTCGTGAGATCTTAAACTCTCGATGGAGGAGGCAATTGTTTCAAGTGTGACAGCTTTGAGAAGAGCAAGATTCTTATTACCTTTCTTGGTCACAGGTGTGTACGATACGTGTATGGTGGGGTACAGATAAAAGGGGAATATCCGGGACAGGTAGATTGCACTTAAAAGGAATGTTAAGTTTAATGAGATTGTAAGCATTGTTGCTCAGCCATTTATCATAAAAGGAGTGAGTTGGTATGTCGGCACCAGTCAAAAGGGTGTTAACAGCACTAAATAATTTGTCTGAGCAATGCAGGAGATGTAGGGTCTCATGACTTTAAGGCAAAACGTAGTGTTGACTTGCACGATTCTCTCTCTAGTATGGTTGGAAGCTTCAGTTCTTCCCTCATGTTGATGATTCTTGTGCATCTTGAGGCACCAAGAATTATCCTCATGACTTCATTCTGTACTTCTAGTTTGTTCAATACAGAGGCGGGGAAGTTAATTAGTTGCAAGGCACGATAATCAACTAGAGATTGACAATAATCCATTATCAAAACGATATACAAACTATAAAATTCATAAATACATATTTAAGACGCTATTTAATCTGCAGACATTGATCAAGTTCAATGAAGTTGAAGATAGTTATAATCTCATAATATTTCCAATGCCTTAACAGTTATAATAGATCACTGAACCCACGTAAGGATAAATTAATATTTTTTTTCCAATCGGATTAGAAAGGAAGTCTTACGCTTTCAAAATATTATTTCACTTGTTCAAATGTAACCCATATTCTGTAGCTATGCCAGGGACAATAGTTTAGTAAATCCAACATATACTCTCAGTACACGTTCCAAGGGAAGCCTGCTACATGTATTTTCCTCGTACCCATGTGTACTCACTCTCACTCACTTTCTAACTCACTGGCTCACTATCACTACGATTCTCATGATTCACTATCTCTCTCACACACTCTCATAACTTTATAACTCGTCAGCTTTATCTCACTGACACCCTAACACCGATTCTGATTCACACTCTCTCTCTCTCTCTCTCTCTCTCTCTCTCTCTCTCTCTCTCTCTCTCTCTCTCTCTCTCTCTCTCTCCCACCCAACCAAACGATGCTAATTATGTTGTACCACAGTTGGCTTCTCTCCAGCGTGACAATCGCAGTAAAGTGGGTCCAGCGGACGAGCAGGGAAGACGACGAGCAGCTGCAGCAGCTTACTCAAGCTTCCCGGCCCAGCTTCTGACGCTTTCCGCGACGCTTCTCTTTAAGCGTTCCATTTATCGCCGAACATACGTCATCCAGTAGGGAGAGGGGCAGAAAAAAGCTAAGACTCAAATAATGAAAAATGAAACCGCTTGAGAAGTCGAAGTTGAGGCGAGCGAAGGCAGGGTGTGGCTAGGGACGGCAGGGGTGTGGCTAGGGACGGCAGGGGTGTGGCTAGGGACGGCAGGGGTGTGGCTAGGGACGCCAGGGGTGTGGCTAGGGACGGCAGGGGTGTGGCTAGGGACGGCAGGGGTGTGGCTAGGGACGGCAGGGGTGTGGCTAGGGACGCCAGGGGTGTGGCTAGGGACGCCAGGGGTGTGGCTAGGGACGCCAGGGGTGTGGCTAGGGACGCCAGGGGTGTGGCTAGGGACGCCAGGGGTGTGGCTAGGGACGCCAGGGGTGTGGCTAGGGACGGCAGGGGTGTGGCTTGGGACGGCAGGGGTGTGGCTAGGGACGGCAGGGGTGTGGCTAGGGACGGCAGGGGTGTGGCTTGGGACGGCAGGGGTGTGGCTTGGGACGGCAGGGGTGTGGCTAGGGACGGCAGGGGTATGGCTAGGGACGGCAGGGGTGTGGCTAGGGACGGCAGGGGTGTGGCTTGGGACGGCAGGGGTGTGGCAAGGGACGGCAGGGGTGTGGCTTAGGACGGCAGGGGTGTGGCAAGGGACGGCAGGGGTGTGGCTAGGGACGCCAGGGGTGTGGCTTGGGACCGCAGGGGTGTGGCTAGGGACGGCAGGGGTGTGGCTAGGGACGCCAGGGGTGTGGCTAGGGACGCCAGGGGTGTGGCTAGGGACGGCAGGGGTGTGGCTAGGGACGGCAGGGGTGTGGCTAGGGACGGCAGGGGTGTGGCTAGGGACGCCAGGGGTGTGGCTAGGGACGGCAGGGGTGTGGCTAGGGACGGCAGGGGTGTGGCTTGGGACGGCAGGGGTGTGGCTTGGGACGGCAGGGGTGTGGCTTGGGACGGCAGGGGTGTGGCTTGGGACGGCAGGGGTGTGGCAAGGGACGGCAGGGGTGTGGCTAGGGACGGCATGGGTGTGGCTAGGGACGCCAGGGGTGTGGCTAGGGACGGCAGGGGTGTGGCTAGGGACGCCAGGGGTGTGGCTAGGGACGGCAGGGGTGTGGCTTGGGACGGCAGGGGTGTGGCTAGGGACGCCAGGGGTGTGGCTAGGGACGGCAGGGGTGTGGCTAGGGACGGCAGGGGTGTGGCTAGGGACGGCAGGGGTGTGGCTAGGGACGGCAGGGGTGTGGCTAGGGACAAGACGGTCTGAACGAGACCGTCGCTCTACCGTCCACCTGGTCAAATTAGACCTGGGACAGTGATTGTGTTCATTGTTCTGTTACTCTTGTCCCTTCCCGCTCCTCTGCCGACCTCTTGTTGCTTCCGGGAATCAATATCCCCGCGGCCCAGTCTCTGAACAGGCCCTACTGGTTGGTGGACTGGTCAACCAGGCTATTAGATGCGGCTGGTTGCAGTCTGATATATGCATTATACCCCATGTCAAAGGTGAAATCATTCCCCCTACATGAGCAAGAGTAAACAAGTACAGATATACCGCAACATTATCTACTCTACACAAAATACCACACCAGCACAGTCGGGCCAGGGAGCCGGCGGCCGAGCCGACAGCACGCTCGACCCGTGATCCTGTGATCCCGGATTCGATCCCGGGCGCCGGCGAGAAACAATGGGCAAAGTTTCTTTCACCCTATGCCCCTGTTACTTAGCAGTAAATAGGTACCTGGGAGTTAGTCAGCTGTCACGAGCTGCTTCCTGGGGTGCGTGTGTGTGGGGGGGGGGTAAAAAAAAAAGTAGTAGTAGAAATAGTCGATTGACAGTTGAGAGGCGGGCCGAAAGAGCAGAGCTCAACCCCCGCAAGCACAACTAGGTGAATACACACGAACAAACACACCCTCACACACTCACACACACACACACACACACACACACACACACACACACACACACACACACACACACACCCCGCACAAACACACACACACACCCCGCACAAACACACACACACGTCCCGCACAAACACACACACACCCGCACAAACACACACACACCCGCACAAACACACACACACACACCCGCACAAACACACACACACACCCGCACAAACACACACACACACACATCCCGCACAAACACACACACACCCGCACAAACACCCACACACACCCGCACAAACACACACACACACCCGCACAAACACCCAGGGCAAGGGTAGGCCAAACACCAAGCCAATTACCCCACAACAACCTACCCTGTCGCTGGAGGCACAAGGCAGTAAAACACATCACCAGCACTATATTAACCTGGTGAATATCAGTGCAGCCTTCCACCGTCCCAGTATAGCACGCCTTAAAAACTATATATACACCACGTACACCCGACCTGTGCTAGAGTATGCAGCAGCAGCAACACGCAGCAGCCACTTAAAACACACAAATAGCACAATAGCTTCGATGCAAAGTTTGATCTAGAGCAGCGAGACCTAAGAGGGTAAACATAAGAAGTGAACATCACGTCACTAGAAGACAGAAAACTCACAGAGAGGCATGATCGAGATATACAAAATACTTTAGAGTATCGAATATCGATACACAAACATTATAAGGTCTAAGTTGAAAAGCAACAAAATTTGTTCCCGGGGCAGTGCGTCACTGGGGGCGGGGCAGTGCGTCACTGGGGGCGGGGCAGTGCGTCACTGGGGGCGGGGCAGTGCGTCACTGGGGGCGGGGCAGTGCGTCACTGGGGGCGGGGCAGTGCGTCACTGGGGGCGGGGCAGTGCCCCTCCTGACCTTTGACCGGTTAAAGGTCACAGCTAAAAGCTAAACACTATGACCCAGGAAGGAAGGAGAGGACTTCTTCACCACAGAGGCAGGTGTAGCACGAGTAAGAAGTTGCAACAGTTGGGCAACTTAACTCTCCTTAACAAAAAAAAAAAAGAGGACCGGGCCGCGGGGACGCTAAGCCCCGAAATCATCTCCAGATACCCTCCACAGTATTAAAAGTAGATATCTTGAGGTTATCTTGAGATGATTTCGGGGCTTTAGTGTCCCCGCGGCCCGGTCCTCGACCAGGCCTCCACCCCCAGGAAGCAGCCCGTGACAGCTGACTAACTCCCAGGTACCTATTTACTGCTAGGTAACAGGGGCATTCAGGGTGAAAGAAACTTTGCCCATTTGTTTCTGCCTCGTGCGGGAATCGAACCCGCGCCACAGAATTACGAGTCCTGCGCGCTATCCACCAGGCTACGAGACCCTATATGGCAAGGATCGAAGAAATGGGGGAAGAGTCACTAAATTAGACAATGGAGAGTTAGAAGGTGGATTCTAAGATGAGGCTCAAATTTGGTAGCTCTTATGTAAGAATATAGTCTCTCTTCTCTACCTTAACTTGCCCCCCCCCCCTCTCTCCCTCTCCCTCTCCCTCTCCCTCTCTCTCACACACACACACACACACACACACACACACACACACACACACACACACACACACACACACACACACACACAGAGGGCTTCGCAGTCGAGTGGACTGCGCCCAGCGGTCGTAGTCAATAGGGCCCGGGTTCCATTCCCGGCAGAGGAAGAAGCAAATCAGCAATTTCTTTCACATGATGATTCTGTTCGCCTTGCAGTAAATAGGTACCTTGGAGTTACACAGCTGCTATACGGGTTGAATCCTGGCGAGTGTGTGTTATCTTGAGGTTATCTTGAGATGATTTCGGGACTTAGCGTTCCCGCGGCCCGGTCCTCGACCAGGCCTCCTTTTTGTTACACACCCCCCAGGAAGCAGAGCGTAGCAGCTGTCTAACTCCCAGGTACCTATTTACTGCTAGGTGAACAGGAACATCAGGGTGTCCCTGTTCAGCAGGTGTGCCATAGGCACAATCAGAGAACACTGTATAAACATCAGAGGTCCGCGGTTGTTCAACGTCCTCCCAGCGACTATCAGAAATATTGCCGGAACAACCGTGGACATCTTCAAGAGAAAACTAGACTGTTTTCTAAAAAAAAAAAAAAGTGCCGGACCAACCGGGCTGTGGTGGGTCTGTGGGCCTGCGGGCCGCTCCAAGCAACAGCCTGGTTGACCAAGCTCTCACAAATCAAGCCTGGCCTCGGGCCGGGCTTGGGGAGAAGAAGAACTCCCAGAACCCCATCAAGCAGGTATCAAGCAGGTATCAACCAGGTGAAAGAAACGCTGCCCATTTGATTCCGCCTACACCGGGATCGAAGCCAAAACCTTAGGACTTAGGACACGTGGAAAATAGTAGAGGGGCTGGTCCCAAACCTGCACAGAGAAATAACATCACATGAGACCAGAAGGCATGGCAGGATGTGCAGAATACCCCGTTGAAGAGCAGAGGTGCAACAGGTACTCGGAGAGAGAACTCTATCAACATCACAGGCCCGAGACTGTTCAACACGCTTCCACTACACATAAGGGGCATAACTGGCCGACCCCTCACAGTGTTCAAGAAAGAAATTGACAAACACCTCGAAACAATACCTGATCAACCAGGCTGTGACTCATACGTCAGGCTGCGAGTAGCCGCGTCCAACAGCCTGGTTGACCAGTCCAGCAACGAGGAGGCCTAATCGACGACCGGGCCGCGGGGTCGCTAAGCCCCGGAATCACCTCAAGGTAAGATAACCTACGAATCCCGACCACTGTCCACTCAGCTGTCGGGCCCCTTGTTAGAGAGAAATACATGTACAAGATATGACGGAGGAAAAGAGGTCGAAAGTCAGTACACTAGCCAATCGACGGTTAGAGAGGCGGGGACCAAGAGCTAACAGCTCGATCCTGCAGGCACACACACACACACACACACAGTACACACACACACAGTACACACACACACAGTACACACACACACACACACACACACAGACGCACGCCAACACACTTACAGAAGCGACTCACAGCACCATCCATCTCCCAGACCAAATTACCTGTCTAAAACACAGAATAGAGTGAGCGCCAATTGACCCGCTTCTCCGGTGGGCCAGGCCAGGCTCCTCAGCGCTCTCTAACCTTTACTGATCCCTGTAATTGTCCTCAACCAGCCAGGACTCGGCACTGTCAACGAGGGGGAGGGGAGATGTCAGCGGCAGGGAGGGAGGGAGGGGGGGGACGATGTATGTAGTGAAGCAAGGAAGATGGAAAGGGGGCGGGAGGAAAGTGAAGGAGATGGGAGGGAGATTAAAGGAGAGAATGAAAAGTAATGGGATGAGTTGTAGTTGACGGAGGGAAAGAAGTATGATGGGAGGGGGGGGTATATAAGAGGAAAAGGGGGGGGGATATAAGAATGGAGGAGAGTGAGGAAATGGGAATACTTGATACTTGTCTCAAGAATAGGAAGAATGGGGAGCCAGACCCGGGACACGAAGAGCAAATGGAGAATTGGAGACAAGGAGAAAAAAGTGAGAATGGCTAGTGAATGATACAGGTGGATGACGTAGGGAGTAATCCATTCCACAGAGGGTCACCGGTGATCCATCTGGCTATGCTCTCGACTCCAAATGCTGGCCTGGTCAGAGACCGGGCCGCGAGGACGTTGATCCTCGGAACCACCACAAGATAGGGTTTGAGGTGGGGCAGGTGTTTGACAGGTATTGTAGTGAACCGGTTTGGCCACACCATTCAGTGGCAAGGTGAACCGGTTCGGCAACACGAACCCCACTCAGCTGCAACTGAACCGGTTTGGCCACACCGTTCTGTTGCACGGTAAACCGGTTCTGTGACACTACACCGCCACAATGCTCGTCACAGCGAGGCTCAAGAGAAGGAGAAACAAAAATTGACGACTCAAGTTTTCAGAAAGTTGAGCGGAAAGCGAACACGAATGAAGAAATATGAAGCAGGTGTGAAAAATTCGAACGTCCCCCCCCCCTTCAAAAAAAAAAAAAATTGTTTGTAACATGAAACAGTGAGATGTCGAAGGTGAGTGATATGGAAGAGTGAGTATTGTTGACCAGTGAGTAGCATGGTATGAGTGATTGGTTTACTCATAGTGACTTCACAGGAAACAATTGCGATCCGGATCAGACGTGAATATAATTCCCTAAGTTGTAATTCTAGTGAGTGTACTGGGACCTGTCCTTCAAGATCAGTCACCTATGTATTGTGTGACATTCCTCTCTCGTAATATGTAGCGTGGAAGGGAAAGTTTGGAACACGGGATGGGGGTAAAGGACAAGAAGGATGAGTAATATGGAACGGGGAGAGAGGGGGGGGAGGGAGGGAGTGAGGGAGGGAGAGAGGGAGGGGAGAGGGAAAGGTCAGGTGTACTTCAGGTCCGACACACTGAAACTTGCATGTTGTGTCTGAGTCATGGTCCACCACGCTCTCCTCTCCCCTACCTCCCTCTGCCTTTCACCTTATTCATCTGCTCTCCATCTCCTTTATCCCCCCCTCTCTCTAATTCATTTAATTACTCCTACCTTCGTTTCATCCATCTACATCTCGTGGATATGTTCCTCCCTTTCTATCTCCCTCTATCCCTTTCTCTCTCTCCCTCTATCCCTTTCTCCCTCCCTCTATCCCTTTCTCCCTCCTATCCTCTCTAATTCATCCCTGCCAGCATGGCCTATGCTGTATGTGAGCATAGAGGTTTGCCTAATTTCAAAAGCATCAACATTATAGCTTTTTTTCAGGTCTCGTTTAATATGTGCTGTTCAGATCGTAAAAAAAAATATTTATATATATTTTTTTTAAGTGAGCCAAGCTTTGCATAATTAGCTCCTTGAAGGAGCCTTAATGGACGGGAGTATTATCGGCATGGCGCTCCTCTAATACAAAAACCAATGGCGTGGGGGGGGGGTTATAAGCGCTCGTTAATTAGGCTAGATTTGTTACGCAAAAACTACGCAGATAACACATAATTTGCATATTTCACCGCTTATATGAACAGGTGAGGAGAGAAGGAACAACAGGATTTTCAACGTTACTAGAGGAAATGTGAGTGGATTTACCTGTGGATGGTTTCGAGAATTCTTCTATTTTTGCAGCCTGACTTGGGGGGGGGGGGGTTCATTCTTTCCTGCCTTGGGAACACAAACCGAAACTGTCTATTTCCCGCTTGTTACAACTAGTAATAAAGCTGTTACATCTTGGCT